>NW_022436972.1:16559792-16573302 GCF_009761245.1 Sapajus apella | reverse complement strand
AAAAAAAAAAAAAAAGAGAAGAGAAAAAGAAATCCCAACTGTTTATCAAGTAGCTGGGGATATTGAAGAGGGAAACAATATTGAGGCAGTGTCTAGTTTGTTGCATCTAAGATGCGGTCAAGCCTAAGATGTACTGTACTTCGGTAAGAAAAAAATGGCAGGGTGTGGTGGCTCACACCTGTAATTCCACACTTTGGGAGGCTGAGGCGGGCAGATTGCTTGAGCCCAGGAGTTTGAGACCAGCTTCAATATGGCAAAACCCAGTCTTTTTTTAAAAAACAAAAACAAAAACCAAAAATACAAAAATTAGCTGGGTGTGATGGTGTGCACCTGTGGTCCCAGCAACTCTGGAGGATGAGGTGGGAGGATCACCTGAACCTGGGAGGTGGAGGTTGCAGTGAACCAAGATCAGGCCACTGCACTTCAGCCTGGGCAACAAAGTGAGACCCTGTCTCAAAAGAAAAAGAAAAAGCCACTGCCAACTATGACACATAAACTGTAAAATGCATCCTAATTTAAAAAATGTTAAAATGTGGGAATAATACCACCTTAGGATCAACAAACTACAGCATTCCCTCGGTCCACTTGCTCCCACCTCTCTGTGTCAGGGCGTGACAGGATTCTACTCACAGTGCCTATGGCTCCTTAACTGCTACACAGGACACTAACCCTCCTCCCAGCTCACTTAATTGTGAAGCCATTTAGATATGTCCTTACTTGGCAGCAGAATGGATCTGTACTCCAAGTTCCTGTCAGAGTCTAATCCCCATTTCTCTCCCATTCAATACTCAGCAAAAACTCAATGGAGAGAAATCATGCTTGCAGTACTGCCGGCAGGATCGGCAGCCCATCCATTTTGCTCTACTCTGTTTACCCTTGGATTGAGCCAGATCAGCAGAGAGCAAAGTGCTGGGACCATGCTGGGTAATCCCTCATGGGAAGGCCGCCACAGATGCTCCTGCTAGCGCACGGCTGGCTCACACCAGGGAGGCCGTTAGAAACAGCCCGAGTTGTCCTGAATCTGCTGTCAAGGACACAGCAATGGGTCTTGATGAGGACCACCGGAGACATTTTTCAGGTCTTCATACCAGAAATTTAAAAACAAAACAAAACAAAAAACTTTTAAAAATGGAGGATATTATCACTACTTGTTACATACATGCAGCACATTTTTTCATGTATCCCATAAATGTGCACAAAATTAAATAGGAAGGTGTTTTTCTTAATGCAGTTCTTATGATCATAAAAGTTGTGCATGGATGATGTATTAGTCCATCTTCACATTGCTACACAGAACTACCTGATACTGGGTAATTTGTAAGAAAAGAGGTTTAATTGGTTCACAGTTCCGCAGGCTGTATAGGAAGCATGGAGAAAGCTCTTAGGAAAACTTACAATCATGGCAGAGGGCAAAGGGGAAGCCGGGACGTCCTACATGGCTGGAACAAGAGGAAGACAGCGAAGGGGACGGTGCTACACACTTTACAACAGATCTTGTGAGAACTCTATCTCGGGACAGCACTGGGGGACGGTGCCAAACCATGAGAGACCACCCTCATGATCCAGCTGCCTCCCGCCAGGCCCATCCTCCAACAATGGGAATTATAATTCAACATGGGACCTGGGTGGGGATACAGAGCCAAACCATATCAGGTGATGCAAAACTCACTTCCTCACAAAGGTTTCTGACTATGGTTAAAACACATCAGTCTGAGTTTAGCCCACGGGGAAGAAAAGAATACCTACTGATAATGAACCACGAAATCTGACTGAATACATTATCAAATAAAATGATATTATGAACAAAAATAAAATAAAATATACCCTGAGCAACACAGTGAGACCTTGTTTCTATTAAAAATTTAAAAATTAGCTGGATGTGGTCCATGTCTATAGTCCCAGCTGCTTGAGAGGTTGAGGTGGGAAGATCACTTGAGTTTGAGAGGTCAAGGCTGCAGTGAGCCATGATCCTGCCACTCCACTCCAGTGATGGAGACCCTGTCTCAAAATAAATAAACAGAAGTATAACAAATAGACAGAAAAGTACACAATTTATAAATGTGCAGCAAAATGAATTAGCACAAATTATAACTACCCTAAGTGAAAAAAACAGAGCCTTACTAGGATCTCAGAAGCTCCTTGTGACTTCTCCCTATCACTGCACCCATCTTGTCCCCCAAAGGCAATTTCCATCTGGATTTCTTGATTTTTCATTTTTGTTTTTTGTAGAGACAACATGTCATTATATTGCCTAGGCTGGCCTTGAACTCCTGGACTCAAGCAATCCTCCCACCTCACCCTCCCCAAAGTGCTGAGATTACAGGCATGAGCCATTGTGCCCGGCCATCCTGATTTCTAACACCATCGATTAGTTTTATCTGTTTTTAAACTTTACATGAATAGAATCACAGAATACAGATTCTTTTGGTCTGGCTCCTTTTGCTCCTCATTATGTCTGCGAAATTCCTCCATGCTGTTATGCGTAGCAGAAAGTTGTTTGTTTTCTTTTTTCTTTTGAGACAGGGTCTTGCTCTGTCTTCCCGGCTGGACTACAGTGGTGCAATCACGGCTCACTGTAGCCTTGACTTCAGGAGGCTCACCTCAGCCTCCTGAGTAGCTAGGACTACAAGCACTGCCAAATCTAATTTTTTTTTCATCTGTGGAGTGAGGGTTTCACTATGTTGCTCAAGGCTAGCCTTGAACTACTGGGCTCAAGTGATTCTCCCGCCTTGGTCTTCCAAAGCATTGGGATTGCAGGCATGAACCATCATGCCCAGCTGGTTGTTAGTTTTCATTGCTGTACAGTAATCCATTTATATATATACCATAACTTATTCATTTAGATTGTTCCCAGTCTGGGGCTATTATGAATAATGCTGCCATTTTGGTGCATATATTAAGCATTTCTGGGAGGTACATACCTAGGAGTCAAATTGCTGGGTTACAGGATATAGATGCTTAGCTAAGATCTGGAGATGACTATGGGATGACCACAGAATGGACCACCCCCAAGGGCAGCACTACCAATGAGGCCACTACTAAGGCTACTCAGCGTACCGACCCTTTATTCCTACTGCCCAGCCATGACTGCCTCTTGACACCCAGGGAGTTGGACACTTGGTATACTAATGCCAAACTCTCACGTTTCCATCACCTTACTTGTCTGCACAAAACAGAAAAGAGGGAGAAGGAGAGAGAGTGGGTGTGGGAGTGGTGGGGGGAGAGAGGAAGAGAAAGGGAGAGAGGAAGACAGGAGAGAGAGAGACAGAGAGAAAGAAAGGAAATAGTAGAAAATGGCCTCTATATTTTCACTCTCCAAATCTCAAGTACTTCCGAAAGGTAAAATTAATTTGGCATCTGGGACCTTCTGCATGGTAGGAAGCCAGCCTAGAAGGGAGTGGAACACAGACTGAACTATCAGAGCTACAGCGTCCGCCACAACATACCAACGGCCTGGTCTATGTGCTGGGCAAGGCAGAGATCAGCTCTGTGAGCTGAGAGTTCAGTAAGACAGGCGAGGATTGAACAAGTTAAACTACCCGCTCCTCAGCCACCACAGAACTGCTAAGTCCATTGCCCAAATGAGGGTAATCACGTCTCCCTCTTGGTGCTGAGCGGTAAGTGCCTAATTGGTGCTTTCCTTCTCTCAATTCTGTAGAAGGTTAGGGCATGCATTTTGCATATTTATTTTATACTCATCTTATTATTTCTCACTCTCACTTTCCCTGTGTTCCTATTTCCTGATTTACTTTTTATCATCAAGTATTATGTATTTCTGCAAGGCATCTCCAATCTTCCTCCTTGAAAAAGGACAGACATAAATCAATCATTTGTCTATGTGGGCCCCCGGCGTCTACCCATTTACTCAAGAGGAGTCAGCCCACTCACCAGCTCCTATTATGTTTTGTTGGGTTCACAAATTTTTAACAGTATAAATATAAAAACAGAATCTTTCAATTCATTTCTGGTTTCACACTGGTAACCAAAAAAGGCTAGTGAGAGGATTAAAAGATGAGGGAAGAGCATGTCCTTTGGAATAAAAAATTAATGTAACACTAGAGTATTCTAAGACAATTGGTTTTACTATTGTGGAACAATTAATGCCAGACATAAAATGTATAATTAAGTGTGTTATTATTGTAAGTTTGACTTGTTCTCTTTTCCCCATCTCCCCATTTAATTGGACACCACCACCACAATGAAAACGGGTCGCCTTAAAACCAATTTGAAACAGGTTGTTCAGGAGCAAAAATACAAAAAGAAAGCGTAGACTGGAATGTATTACATTTTGGGCAAACAAAAACATTTGATTCATTCTGGCTCAAAAAGTCAGAGCATAGTGTTTATGGTTTTGAAAATTCACTGAAACTTTTTCACTGAACTGGTTTCTTTCTGATGCATTTTGTTGAGTTCTACCCATGACTGCCAAAGTAGCAGTCCTGGGATCAGAACCCACACACCATTAAAAAAAGACAGGTAAACCCAACAGTAGAGCCAGTTGCTGGTGTTGAGGTTGGGGCTCCTGGTGAGCCACTCTGGGAGGAAGGTCATCCAGCAGCCATACAGCTCACACACGCACAGGGTGATCTGCAGGAAATGCCTGTTGGAGAGAAAGAAGCCCGGGATGAACCACCAACTTGGCACAGCGTGGCATCGTGAGTCGTGACATCTTGGCTGTAATGGCAGCATCAATAGTCTTCGCTACGGAAAACTGCTCTGAAGTTGGGCCTCAGGTGTCGGGGTGGTGCTATTTTGATGGGGGCAAGTCAATCTAATTAATGAAGGCTCAATTCTTTCCTTAGACGAATAACACTGCCCTTTCTAGAAGATTATTCAGAGTTAAATAAGAACCCTCAGGGCTGTATGTACCCTGACCCATTCTTAGGAAAATTTTGTGAGGTCACATCTGACTTAGCACAGAGAGGCCTGACTGTGATCCTCACCAAAAGCCATTATATAAGGGGAGAGTGAATAGTAACCCCTTTCTCAAACAGTGTAGCACAGAAGAAAGGAGATAATGAGGATAAAGGGCCAAGCCCTGGGCAAGTAAATGCTCAACAATGCAAATATTACAAATGTTTCAAATAATAAACACATGAGCACATGTATTAAGTTTGCAACCAAGGTCACGGAGTGAAAAATATGTCAAAGTACCAAGGAAAAATTGAATTTTTATTGCTAACTCTCTAAAATTGGGTGGGGAAGGAAGCTTTAAAGAAGACTTCTTCATTATAAGATGGTGGGAAATTGCATGCAGCTGTGCCTACTTGACATTGTTTTAGGATCATCTCAGGATAGCAATCTATTCACCCCAGGCCACTTTGTCCCTAAGGAAAGAAAAGGAAGGAAGGGAGGAGAGTTTAATAGTCTCTCAGAGCCTGAGTGATAGGATCGATAATTTTTTATCTTTCTTTTTTTTTTTTTTTTTTGAGGGGGAGTCTCGCTGTGTTGCTCAGGCTGGAATGCAGTGGCTCGATCTTGGCTCACTGCAACCTCCACCTCCCAGTTTCAAGCAATTCTCCTGCCTCAGCCTCCCACGTAGCTGGGACTACAGGCACCTGCCACCATACCCGGCTAGCTAATTTTTGTATTTTGAGTAGAGACGGATTTCACCATGTTGGCCAGGCTAGTCTTGAACTTCTGGCCTCATGATCTGCCCACTAGGGCCTCCCAAAGTGTAGGATTACAGGTGTAAGCCACCGCACCCGGCCTCTCTGCACTCTGCCCACCACATACCCTCCACAATCTGCTTCTGAGAAGATTTCTCATTTATCTTGCAAGTCTGACTCCAAATTATGTAAGATAATTTACTTCGTGTCAAGTGAAAAAGGAGTTTTCCTGAGTGATTTGGGGGCGAAAAGATGGACGTTGTTCCCCTTTTATTCTCAAAGTGTCGGCAGCAAATTATCCAAAAGCGTTAGCGCCGTTCTTGCCTCTACAGAGTCTAGGTTGTTACTAAAATAATATTTCTCCTATTTTTTATTCTGAAAAGTCTGAAATGATCCTAAAAGCACTGCCACCCATATCTCATATCAAATAATTTTCATTTCTATTCTGCTTTTTATTTTGGACACAGAGTCTCACTATGTCGCCCAGGTTGGAGTGCCAGTGGTATGATCATGGCTCACTGGAGACTTGACCTCCCAGGCTCAAGTGATCCTCCCACTTCTGTCTCCTGAGTATCTGAGACTACAGGCACATGCCACCACACCTAATTTTTAAAGTTTTGATTCCTTGTAGAGACACAGCCTCACTGTGTTGCCTAAGCTGGTCTCAAACTCCTGGGATCAAGTGATCCTCCCGCCTCAGCCTCCCAAAGTGCTGGGATTACAGGCGTGAGCCACCGCACCCGGCCTCTATTCTACCTTTTATCTAACAAATATATGTGGTCACAACCTACTCCAAAGGTCACTTAAGTGTTGGGAGACCTAATGTTTCCCCTCCTTCCAGCAGGACGGAAGAAGGGCACCTACCGGTAATATTTCTCTTTGACTACGGCATAAATGAGGAACAACGCCAGAGACCCATCCAGGGCGACAGTCAGAATTTCCACAGACACAATGGTTGGATCGAAATAAAGCCATCTCGCATCAGCTCTGCCATATTCCTTCCCTAAAGACAAAATCCATGTTGTTACTCAAATGGCAACCATTTTTATGACAGTCCATGGAAATGACCTTTTTTCCTTTAAGCTGGAGATAAGATGAATAATCGCCACTCTCTCTGGATTCTTCATGATGCCTTAGTGGAAGGCAGGAGAAACCCTGGGACCAACATGCGTTTACTACCTGATACAAGCACTAAGACCAGCAGCAGGTTACATGCGTCCAATCATTCAGTTTCCAACGTGCCTTCACATATGCACCCTCCTCAGCCCCACCCTCTTCAACGTAAGTAGTAGAATTTTAACAGAATTCAATATGGTCAGATTTTGCAAAGACAATCTCCAGTAATGATCTTGATAAATACATTGTAATTCCTTCCTTCAAAATTTCAATATAAATTCTGTAAGTATAATGGAGATGTGGGAAATTTGTTATGAAGGACATGTTTATGAAACGCACATTTATTGGCCGGGTGCGGTGGCTCATGCCTGTAATCCCAGCACTTTGGGAGGCCAAGGTGGGCGGATCACTTGAGGTCAGGAGTTTGAGGCCAGCCCGGCCAACATGGTGAAACCCTGTCTCTACGAAAAATACAAACATTAGCTGGGTATGGTGGCGCATGCCTGTAATCCCAGCTACTTGGGAGGCTGAGGCAAGAAAATCGCTTGAACCCAGAAGGCGGAGGTTGCAGTGAGCCGAGATTGTGCCAGTGCACTCCAGTGGGCAACAGAGCGAGACTCCATCACGACACAACAACAACAACACATTTGTTAATAACAGAAGAGAAACTGGGTGCTGAAGGGACACAGGCAGGGAGGGGAGGAGAGAGCCCGACTGCAGAATGAATCGCAGTGGGCAGAGGAGTGTCTCCACCCACAGGGACAGGGGACTCACAATGGCCCTCACACAGTCTCAGCTGTGTTGCTTGGGGAGCCAGGGTACTATCAGAGATCCTTCCACAGCCATTATCAGAATGGTTTCTTCTAGGGAGAACCATGATTCAGAAAGTGTTTTTAGGGCTGGAATGATGGCCAGGCACTGTGGAGGCCATTAAAAATCATTTAACTACTTTTTTAATTTGTAAAAGTAATACACACTTGTCCTAAGATCTCAAATAATTACAGTGAAAAAAAATGGAAGTCCTCACCTCTTCTCCCCTTTAATACTGTCTTGGATTACTCGGAAAAGGTGTGATGGCCGCAGAGGAGCCCCACGACACGCTAGTGAGCAGCACAGGGCTCATGTCTCATCAAAGCCAGAGGAAGGATCCCTTCAGGCCAGGGAAAAAGGTTTCTAACGAAAGGCTGTCCTGAGAGAAAGGACAGTAAGAGGATTATTTAATGGGATAACACACAAGGCACATGCTGAGGGGGTGTTCTGTGAGAGCCCACTGAGAGTCATCAGCCTGTCCTTAGCCGACAGCAGTCTCCTGTGCCTTTCAGTAACTGTACTAACTGGAAAACAGTGTCATAGTGAAAGGAAAGGTTTCTCCCCTAAATTTGAATACACATACAATAGGTGAAATGTACCAGTTAGTGCAACTAAACCTAATACAATATCACTTAAGTAAAATGTTAGTTCTTTAGGAACAAAAAGATTAATGGGTGTTAAGATATTGACCAAGTTTCTTTTGAGACGGAATCTTACTGTTGCCCAGCCTGGAGTGCAATGGCACAATCTCAGCTCACTGCAACCTCTGCCTCCCAGATTCAAGCGATTCTCCAGCTTCAGCCTCCTGAGCAGCTGGGACTACAGGTACCTGCCACCACACCCAGCTAATATTGATTGATTGATTGAGACGGAGTTTTACTTTATTGCCCAGGATGGAGTGCAATGGCCAGATCTTGGCTTGACGCAATCTCTGCCTCCCAGGTTCAAGCGATTCTCCTGCCTCAGCCTCCTAAGTAACTGGAATTACAGGTATGTGCCACCATGCCCAATTAATTTTGTATTTTTAGTAGAGATGGGGTTTCACCATGTTGGTCAGGCTGGCCTCAAACTCCTGACCTCAGGTGATCTGCCTGCCTTAGCCTCCCAAAGTGCTGGGATTACAGGTTGGAACCGCTGCGCCTGGCATAATTTTTGTATTTTTAGTAGAAATGGGGTTTCACCATGTTGGCTAGGCTGGTCTTGAACTCCTGACCTCAAGTGATCCATCCACCTCAGCCTCCCAAAAAGCTGGGATTACAGGCGTGAGCCACCATGCCCAGACTTCAACAAGTCTTTTTTTTTTTTTAATTTTTAATTTTTATTTTTTTAGCATTTGGAAGGCAATCTTCCAAATTTTTTAGCAATCTCAGGCTCTGAGAATGCAGCCGCAAGTAGGACCACGTTGACCCTTAGTGCCCCACATTCTAGTGAGGCTGAAAATCAGACAGTAAGCGGTGGTTAGAGAATATGAAGACAGGGAAGAAGTGACACTGAAGCCAGACTAGGAACTTCAGGGAAGACTTCCCAGAGGAGGTGTTTTGATCACTGCCTCTCTGTCCTGTTGGTGAGGGATGGATTCCTGCCTGAGGGTTATGGTGATGGCTGAACCTACAACACCCAACACTGGGCAAATGAGAAGGATGGAGATTTATTAGTCATATATACTCATGGCCTAGGGAAGGAGAACATCTTGCCATGCAGGGCCAAATGGGACCTGGGAACAGTGATGGGGCACCAGCCATGGAGGCAAGCCTTGCAGTAACAAGAGGATGGGCTGGGTTGAGCCCTGGTTCCCGAGAGAATGATTGGCTTGTTTGGCTAATTCCACGGGCCGACTGCAGGAACTGGGGCCTGCCACTGAGAGACAGGCAGGCACTGTGCCTGCTCCCTTTGATTGGGAGGGCTGTCTGGTTAGGGAACCTTATATGTGGAAGCAGAGTGGGGAGAGAGACTTGCAGCTTGGCCATTTGAGGCCCCCTGGATCTTACCAGATATAAAACCAAACATAATACTGAATCCTGGCTGGGCTCAGTGTCTCATGCCTGTAATCCCAGCATTTTGAAAGGCTGAGGCGGGTGGATCACTTGAGGTCAGGAGTTCAAGACTAGCTTGGCCAACATGATGAAACCCTGTCTCTATTAAAAATACAAAAATTAGCCAGGTACAGTGGTGCACACCTGTAGTTCCAGCTACTTGGGAGGCTGAGGCAGGAGAATCGCTTGAACCCGGGATGCGAAAGTTGTGGTGAGCCAAGATCATGCCACTGCACTCCAGCCTGGGAGACAGAGCAAGACTCTGTTCTAAAAAAAAAAAAAAAAAAAAAAAAAAAAAAAAAAAAACTAGACATAATACTGAATTCTAATTTCAGGCCTTATACCACAAAAGGAACTTCAAATCTGGGTGGAAAATAAGGTTGTTTCAGGAAGAAGCATGTGCAGAAGTCTGTAGCTGAGAGAACGTAGTGTGTCTGAATCTCCAGACAGTTTAGCACTGCTGACGGTGTGGGAAGGTTAATGCCCGAGAGGAAGGTAGCGGATGGTTAGTTAAGGGGCCCTGGAATCCACCCGTCCCATCAAGCCTCTGGCATCTCCTCTGCTGCTAAACTTTTATCATTTGTTTGCTTATTAAACACTGAAACAATAAAATGGCAAACAGGAGCATTAAAAGCCTGATGATGTGATCATTTCCATGATTCTGTGACTGACAACTGGGCTTCGGTGAGGTTTACAGGGAAGTGATGCAAACTAAGGGTCAGGCTAGATTTCCTCTACCAGAGCCACTGCTGTGTTCTTGACTAGGGCGTAGAGATTAAGAGACGCTGAGTCTTCATGAAGTTTATGGCCGGCCCCGCATCCTGGTGAAGCCAAGGACAGAACACAGGTCATCCTCAGGAGGTCCTGTCCTAGACCCGCAGAATCAGAATCTGCATTTGAGTAAGATTCCCAGGTGATTCTGTGCACTTTGGAGTCTGGGACGTACTACTTGCTTTACATTATCTACTGGATTTTTACTTTCATGAAAATAAAGGACACCTTCATTAAATGAGTTTTTACTGTGTTTTGATTTTAGAGATTGGGTCTTACTGTATTGCCCTGGCTGAACTCAAACTCCTGAGTTCAAACAATCCTCCTGCCTCAGCCTCCAAGGAGGTGGGACTCCAGGCTCACGCCGCTGCATCCAGCTAGTTCTCACTTCTTTAAGGTATGTAATGTAAATGTGAAGAGGATGGAGAAAGACTGTTAGACATTTGCATTTCATGGGATTGAGCCAAATCTGGGCTGTTTGCTTTCTCTCATGCCAGGCAGGGAAACCAGGGAAGGAGGTGTCAGCAGAGTGTCTGGCAAAGGGGAGAAGAGGACACTCAGCAGGGAGGAGCCATGACTCAGGCTGGGGTTTTCAACCTCTGGGCTTCACTAGCAATCCCCAAGCAGAGTTTAATGCAGCCGCTCAAAAGTGCATTGCTGCATTCAGCTGAGCCCCTGGATCTGAAGTAGCTCAACTCTGGTCAATGGGGCTCAGGCTCCTTGGCTAGGACTTGAGGTATCAAAGATGACACACTTTCCTTTGGGAGGTACTGATGAGCCTACTCAATTCTCTAGACGTTTCCTAATGCTAGTGGTAAACAGGAGTCCCACACAGATCTTAACTGGAGAGGATTTCGGAGTCACAAAAGAAATGAGATAAATGACGCAAAGTTTCAGAAGCAAAACCCGAAAGCAGTTATCCTGAGCAAGGCAGTTTTATAAAGTGGCAAAGGTACTTGTTGATATTGACACAGTACATGGGAGGACATCGATGCTAATTGATTGAATATTGGTTGATTGACAATGAGCATGAAGACTTCTGGAAATGATCTACAAGACCACAAATATATATGTACAACAAAAAGAAACGATATTAAAAGTATGGAAAAAGCACCCAGTTTAAATGCCACAAACTCTTCCATTTGCACTCACTACAAACATTTTTTATTTTATGTATTTTTTTTTTTTTTAACAAAACTGGACGGAGAATGATATGAATTGTTTCTTAGAGATGGAGTCTTGCTCTGTTGCCTCGGCTGGAGTGCAGTGGTGCAACTGTGGCTCAATGCAGCCTTAAACTCCTGGGCTCAAAACTTTCCCCCACCTCAGCCTCCTGAGTAGCTGGGACTACAGGTATGCACCACCACGGTGGGCTCATTTAAAAAAAATTTTTAGAGATAGGGTCTTGCTATGTTGCCCAGACTCAAGTATTTTTTAACATACAGCTTACTGAGATGTAATTCACATGCCACACAATCTACATATTTAAATAATTGGTTTTAGTATAGTCACAGGTTTGAATCATCATAATCTAATTTTAGAACATTTCATTACCCCCAAAAAGAAATCCATGCCCATTAACAGTCACTCCTCCTTTTCCCCCAAAACCCCCACCCCTACGCTCATTCCCAGGCAACCAGTAAGCTACAATGTCTCTACAGATTCACGATTCTGAACATTTCATATAAATGACATCATACAATATGTGATAGAAGCATTTGACAGTCACACTTGCAATAAACCTCCTCCAACATTTCAAATGCAAATGTTTTTAATTACTTACATAAAGAAGCTATCAAGCCATCGGAATTTGCAACGTTTCCTACTAAAGACAAGTAGACAAAAGGGCCTTCCTAGAGAGAAGAAACAAAAACACGCTCTAATACAGCATCACAACCACAGGATGGTGCCGCAGACACACGGCATTGCCTGGCTGCGTCCCCCACCCCCTCCAGGGTTCGTATCCTGGCCAGAACCTGCAACATCCACACAACCTTGTGGGATGCGATCCCAGGGCCTGGTTACCCGGACCTTGGAAATGGGTATGTCTCACCCTAATATACAATAAATGTTGCTTTTCAGTGATAGCATTGTTCTTCTGTGGAAAAAGTGAAATTTTTGCATATGAAAAGAGTTTAACTATTGTATTAGAGTAAGCTCTAGATTATTCCATGGATCTTAAGTCTTTGAGAAGAACCTTACAAAAGTTCACTTCTTTTATCTCAAAAAAATCTAAGATCTTAAAGAGAAAGGCAATCAAAAGTTTATACCAGCACTGAGCAATCCTCCCCTCCTCTCCTGTAAAAGGGCAAGTTTAGGAAGATTTAGAACAGTTACAGGCTACATTTAACATTCAGGTAATAAAATATCTGCAATTACATTTTGTATTTTCTCATCGCTGAAATGCTTCTTTGCCTAAGATTTCTAAAACTAAACAGCAAGAAGCCACCAGGATATCTGATTGTCATGTTGCTCCTTTGAACAAATTTTGCTGCTGATCAATGACACTTTTTTTCTCATTCCTTTTAAACAAAACAATCATTTATATGACATTAAACCTGGGTCCTGCCTCCCCAGAGGTTACCACTTTCAATCACATCTCTCTAGAGTTCCTGTGGTGATCTCGTAATATACTTACACTATTTCCTTCGACTGCTAGCCCGAAAAGCTATTGTTCCATTGGTACTACTTCCCCTCCGGTTTCCAGTCCTTCAAGTTTCTGTCATATTATTCTATTACTTACCCAAATTTGTAACTTAAGTAAAAGACTGAAAACCTCAGCTCACTCACTCATCAATGTTGTGCAGCTTCTGGGCTTCTTAACCACGTAAGAACATGACAGCCTCTACCAGGCTACCCATACCCTGTTTCCAACTCTCGGTTTCTGTCCAGTTTGGTTGTGCATTGTTGAGACTGATTACATGTACTTTCTTGTTCTGTAAACATATTTGTTTTCCCTGTTTTATCTGTAACTGGATTTTAAAAGCTGAAAAGCCAGTTAACAGCATTTACAATGTTGTATTATGGAAAGAGCATTCCCTGTAATGGACCACAATTTCTTTCCTTAGGGATCCTGTATCATTTAAGGATAATGCTGCAAATGAAATATATACATATATATATATGTGTGTGTGTATATATATATATACATGTGTGTGTGTGTGTGTGTGT
>NW_022436972.1:16556253-16558753 GCF_009761245.1 Sapajus apella | reverse complement strand
GTGCCAGGCCCCCAAAATTATGTCCTTTAAAGGACATTTAAAAACTCATGAGATAATTAGCTGTGTTTTTAAACAAATAAGTACTCCCCAGTTCACTTACTTTGCAGTATTTTGTTTTTATCAAGCAATTTTTTATTTTTAGCAGAGCCACTGGGTGAAATTCACACCAGTGAATTGGACTGAGAATTTTCTAGACAAAACAAATCCACTGGCCTGGCCAGTAGGGCAATGGGGCTGGGCTGAATTTGACCCTCTCTACACCTCAGGCCATCTATCTGCAAGATGGACTTCCTTCCTATAGATTGTGAATCTCACCCTAAAACTAAATGCAACCTCCACACGACCTATTCCACCGGACCCATTAGCAAGATGTGGAGTCTGACCCTAGATCGCTGACCTTTCCTCAGAAGCAACTCTGGGTAACAGCAAGATGGGAACTGGAAATCAGTAAAATGCAGGGACCTATGAGTCTGTAACAAATCCGTTTCCTTTTATATCTACCTGTTAAAGCTCTTCTCATTTTTCAAATCCTAGCCCCAACCCCCTTCTGCGATCTCCTAGTGAGGATTAATGTGTCACTCTCCTGAAACTCCCATGTGACTAAGTTTGTTTCTGTAACCAGCAGCTATCTGCTCGCTATGGAACCCCAGCTCCCATTGGATCACACATCACTGGGCTCCAGAATACTGTCATCTCTAAGAATCCCCAAGAAACATGACATTTGCGTTCAGTGTTTGCTAATCTTGAATTAAGTTCACACAACAAATTACTTATAAAGAAGGATGCCCTGAGGCGGCTTTTAGAATGCCCTATCTATTTCTTACTGTATTAATGTCCTAATGTAAAGGCAGTATAATACATATCAAGTGTAACGAATATTCATGCTTCAGACACTGATCAGATGTCACCTCCACCAGGAAGCAAGATTTTACTGACTCTCCTGCTAGGAGGTCGGTCGGTGCCCACCTACACAGAAACATGCTCCCTTGTCTCTTCCCAAAACAGCCAGTTCCCTGAGGGCCAATTCTGCCTTTTATCTCTGTATTTCAAATGGCTGAAACATAGTACATGCTAATAAGTGTTTTCTAAAAAACATAATAAATAAAAGGGAGAATAGAAAACAAGAGTTAAAAAAACAAATAATCAGATTAGAAAATGGGCAAAAGAAATGAACAGACATCTCACCAGAAAGTATGTAAAGTTGGCAAATAAACACATGAAAAGATGTTCAACCTCATTAGCCACCAAGGTAACACACCTTTAAACCACAGTGAGGTATCACTGCATAAACTACCAGAATGACTAACATAAGCCCAGGCGCAGTGGTTCACGCCTGTAATCTCAGCACTTTGGGAGGCTGAGGCGGGTGGATCACTTGAGATCAGAAGTTCAAGACCAGCCTGGCCAGCATGGTGAAACGCTGCCTCTACTAATAATATAAAGAAATTAGCTGGATGTGGTGGTATGTGCTTGTAGTCCCAGCTACTCAAGAGGCTGAGGCAGGATAATCGCTTGAACCCAGGGTGTGGAGGTTGCAGTGAGCTATGATTGTGTCACTGCATTCCAGCCTGGGAGACAGAGTGAAACTGTGTTTCAAAAAAAAAAAAAAAAAGGCTAAAATAAAAAAGTGGCAACATCAAATGCTGGTGAAAATGTGGAAAAACTGAAACACACATTTCTGAAGGGATAGAAGTGGTACAGCCACTCAAAAAAACTAGAGCTTGGCAGTTTCTTCTAAAACTAAATATGCAATGACTGTATGACCCAGCAATTCCACAGGTGGGTATCTCTCCCAGAAAAATAAAAACTTGTTTATACAAAAACAAGTACACAAATGTTCACAGCACCTTTATTTAATATGCTTCAAAAAGCCAATCCCAAAAGTCAGTGGTTACATTTATTTTTATTTATGTATTTATTTTCTGTGACACAGTTTCACTCTGTCGCCCAGATGGAGTGCAGTGGCTCAGTGCAGCCTCCGCCTGCCATGCTCAGGGATTCTTGTGCCTCAGCCTCCCGGGTAGCTGGGATTACAGGCATGCACCACCACGCCCACCTAATTTTTAAACTTTTAGTGGAGACAAGGTTTCACCATGTTGGCCAGGCTGGTCTCAAGCTCCTGACCTCAACTGATCCACCCACCTCAGTCTCCCAAAGTACTGGAATTACAGGTGTGAGCCACTGTGCCCAACAAAGTACTGGAATTACAGGTGTGAGCCACCGTGCCCAACCCTGTGGTTACATTTACATAACATTTTTTCTGAAATAATAGATTTTAGAAACGGAGGACATATTAGTAGTTGCCAGGGATTAGGCAATGGAGGTGTGCGGTGGGGGGGATGTGTAGCTATAAAAGGAAAATACTAGGGATCCTTATAGTGCTGGAACTGTTCAGTACCTGGACTGCTGTGGTTGACACATGAGCCTACCCAGCTGACAAAATGGTATACAATACACACACACACACACACACACACACACACACACACACACACACACA
>NW_022436972.1:16276410-16556243 GCF_009761245.1 Sapajus apella | reverse complement strand
ACACACACACACACACACACACACACACACACACACACACACACACACACAAATTGAGAAGTCTAAAGAAGATCAGTAGACTGTATCAACATCCATATGTTGGTTATATTATAGCATAGTTTTACAAAATGTTTGGTACCAAAATTATCAAAATAGAAATTTTTGTTTTGTTTTTTTAGACAGAGTCTCACTCCCCAGGCTGGAGTGCAGTGGTGCGATCTCAGCTCACTGCAATCTCCGCATCCCAGGTTCAAGGAATTCTCCTGCCTCAGCCTCCCAAGTAGCTGGGATTACAGATGCCTGTCAACACACACAGCTAATTTTTCGTATTTTTAGTAGAGATGGGGTTTTGCCATATTGGCCATGCTGGTCTCCAATTCCCGATCTCAGGTGATCAGTCCTCCTTGGCCTCCCAAAGGGCTGGGATTACAGGCATGAGCTACCACACCCAGTCAAAATAATTTTTAAAAAACCACCAAAATCTTACCATTGTGAGAACCTGGGAAAAGTATACAAGGGACCTCCATATTATTTCTTACAACTGTATATGAATCTACAATTATCTCAAAATAAAAAGTTAATTAAAGAAACAGACAGAGAAAGACATGGGAGAAAGAGTACCATGACTAAGTGAATAATGGACTTTTTTGGGGGGCAACTGTCAGGACTTAAAAACAAAAATTTAGAATAGGCAAGACCCTGCCCTCAGAGACCTTATTGTCTAGTTGGATAACAATGACTTCCAATTCAATAAAGGTTGGAGGAAGATGAGGGAGCCATAGTTGGGACAGTGAGGAAAGATTCCAGAGGGAGGCAGGCCTAGAGCTGGGCCTGGGTGAGCAGGCTGAGAGGTGGAAGAAGATAGGGATGGAGCCCAGAGGACGGTGTGAGGCCGGTGGGTCCAGCTTTTGCCCTGCTCAGCCCCGTGGCACAGACAGTGGTGCTCAGGGGTACTATGCACATTAACAACATGTGCAACCATCGCCACCATCCATTTCCAGAACTCATCCTCTTCCAAAACTAATGTGCCCATTAAACACTAATTCTCCATTTCTTCCCTCTCTCAGCCCAACATCCAGCACTCTACTTTGTGCATCTATGAATCTATTTTAGATACCTCGTATAAGTAGAATAAGACCAAACAGTCATGCTTAGCCTCACTACAGAGATATGCTCTGAGAAACGCATCGTTAGGCAGTTTTGTTATTATGCGGACATTAGAGTAAATTCACACAAACCTAGGTTGTGTAGCCTACCTCACATGTAGGCTACATGGATAGCCTTTTGCTCCTGGGTTACAAATCTGTACAGCATTATTGTACTGAATACTGCAGGAAATTACAACACAATGGTAAGTATTTGTGCACCTAAACATGGAAAAGGTACTGCATTATGATGGCTATGACATCTCTAGGCAATGGGAATTTTTCAGCTCCATCATAATCTTATGGAACAAGTGCAGTATATTCAGTCCATTATTGACTGAAACGTCCTTATGCAGTAATAACTGTATTTGTCCTTTCATGTCTGGCTTATTTCACTTAGCATGGCGTCTTCTAGGTTTATCCATGTTGTAGCATGTGTCAGAATTTCATTCCTTTTTAAGGCTGAATAATATTCCACTGTATGTAGGTGCTGCATTTTTCTTATTCATTTGCCAATGGACATTTAGGTTGTTTCCATTTGGGGTCAAAAGTCTGCTACTATGAACACTGGTTTGTTAAGTATCTGTTTGAGTGCCTGGTTTCTATTCCTTTGGGTGTATACGTAGAAGTGGAATTGCTGATCACAAGGTAAATGTTTAGCTTTCTGAGGAGCTCCCACACTGCTTTCCACAGCGCTGACACCATTTTCCCCTCCCACCAACAGCGCACCAGGGCTCCAATTTCTCATTCTTGGCTAACACTTGTATTTTCCTTTGTTGTTGTTGTTGTTAATAGTAGTCACCCTAATGGGTGTGAAGGAGTATCTCACTGTGATTTTGATTTGCATTTCCCCAATGACTAGTGATGCTGAACATATTTTCATGTACGTATTGGCCTCTTTGGAGGAATTTCTGTTCAAATCCTTTGCCTATTTTTGAGGTTTTTTCTTTATTATTAAAAAGGTAAGTTTTAAAATGGAGATACCACCACTTGGAATTTGAAACCAGGGGGCTAGACCCGCCCCATGGGCAAGATTAACCAATAATTCTGCTAAAGTCAAAGCATTTGGTAAAGCAGAGCAGGGGCCATTCATAAGAATCTGAGAACAAGATCTGCCCGCCCATCACAGGGCCAAGGGATCTGCAGTGAATTTTGAATCCCTCCTCTCCTGCTGCCTGGTAACCCTCTCTTCAGTCTTTAAAACCCCGGTGAATCCTTCCCTCCTCGGTGCCACCTCTAGGCCTGGCAGAGTCTTATCACTCACCAGACCTCATGACAATGATGCGTTTCCCTCTCTTTCCCCACTAGTAAAGCTCCTTACGGGAGGGCCGAGGTTGATCACATGTAGCAAACACTGAATTCACACACAGTGAGATTTTATAGACAATCCCAGACTGATTCTCCAGACTTTGCATAGCTATCCCTGAATCATGTAGTATTAGCCGGGTCACCTAATTTCTTAGTTCTTCTTAGTTTTTTTTTTTTTTAGTGATAGCAGAAATGACATGGGTCCAGAGGTGTGACTTGCAAAAGTCCTTGGTTGAAACATTCAGTATATGGAGAAAATGCTCGTGATTAAAAAAAAACATAGGACCACTGCAGACATGGGGCAGGTCTGGTGCGTCAGCGCACACGGGCACTGTCTCAATAGCAGGACATGCTTTTCTGGGAAGAGGCAGTAGTTCTACATGAGGATGTTGCCCTTGTGTTTTATGTAAAAAGGGAGCCAAACAGACCAACAAACACTTGGCTTTTCTTCATGAAGGCACCTGTCCCTGAAGAAGTAGGCCATACACCAGTAGCAACTATCTGATTCTTCCCTCAAACAACTCTAAGAGCTGGGGTCCCTTCTCTATAACCTAGTTGTCCACTCCCACTGCAGCCCATGCCAATCCTGCTGCATCCCACCCCAGGAAGGACATTCAGATGAAAGTCAGAAAAAGCACATGGTGAAAAAAGGTCAGCACGCCAATATCAGAGTTCCAGGTGACATCTCTGGAAGGTTCTGTGATTCTGAGACTGGCTGGCTCTGACCCTAACAGAACTCACAAATATAAATCAGCAAGCACAGGTCCACTGCTGTAGGCTGCACCATTCACAGGTGACTCTCATCAATGACAGACTCCATGCAAAAATGAACAAATTAGGTGTGGGAGGCAGAGGCCTCCATTTCACAATGAGACCTGCTATTATGGTTTTAAAGATTACAAAGCCTGGGCGTGGTGGCTCACGCCCGTAATCCCAGCACTTTGGGAGGCCAAGGCGGGCCGATCACCTGAGGTCAGGAGTTCAAGATCAGCCTGGTCAACATAGTAAAACCCTATCTCTACTAAAAATACAAAACTACAAAATACAAACATTAAAAAAATACAAAATATACAAAAATTAGCCAGGCATGGTGGCAGACACTTGTAATCCCAGGAGACTGAGGCACCAGAATCACTTGAACACGGGACATGAAGCCTGCAGTGAGCCAAGATCATGTGTGCCCGTGCCTAGGTGACAGAGCAGGACTCCATGTCAAAAGAAAAGGAAAGAAAAGAAAAAATTATTAAGGAACTTTTGAATGAAATCTGCTATAACCACACAAAGACCTAAGATCAAAGTCACCCAAAACACTACTTACTATTTGTTAGGCACCAAATTTATCTGTAGAATTACAGAGAATAGAGACAGATCTAGTTCCTTCCGTGAATGCATGCTTTATATTAGATGACCTGTACAGTGCTTTTTTTTTTCTCCCTTAAAATTGTTTTTAGACTCTGGGGCATGAAGTTTATGTTAAATAACTGAATAAACATAGAAGATTACCAGCTCCAAAGTCTTTACACACACTGCATGATCAAGATCCAGCCATCTGGAACTAAGCTTCATGTTTGAGCTCAACAACACCACGGATCTAAGGATCAGATGGAAGGTACCTGGTCAACAGCAAAGGGCCACTTGCAGGATGTTGCTGTAATTGGTAAGGCAAGGCTCAACCAGGTATAGGCGTGATATGGTTAAACTTGAGCAAAACCAAGTACAACACATTGTATTTCTTTCTTTTTTCTTGTTCTGTTGTCCAGGCTGGAATTCAGCGGTGTTACCATGGCTCATTGCAGCCTCTCGGCCTTCTGGGTTCAAGCAGTCCTCTTGTCTTAGGCCTCCGAAGTAGTGAGACTACAGGTATGCATCACCATGCCAGGCTAATTTTTTTTTTTTTTTTAAATTGTAGGGACAGGGTCTTGCTATGTGGTTGACATCGGTCTAGATCCCCTGGGCTCAAGTACCTCCCTCCTCAGCTTCCCAAAGTGCTGGGATTACAGGTGGTAGCCACCATGCCTGGCCAAGATTGTATTTCTGACATTCACTTATCTTGGCCTAAATGTCCTAATCAATTTAAAAAAAAAGTCAAGGTATACATATATAGTAGTCAATATATGTCTAGTGAATGAATAATAAGCAGAGGCAGACTGGATCTACATCTCCGCCTTTTGCCAGAGTCTCTCACCAAATTGCAGCCTTGAGCATAGCACTTGGAAGATGCATTCTGCTTACTGGGAAGATGGTGAGGACCCTAAGCAGAGGCCCAGGTGGAGTCTGTCAGCAGAGGGCCAGGTCAGTGGGAGGGGCTTGCATCAGTGCCAGCACTTCCAGTGGGCATGAGCCATGAGTTCTACACCTGCCAAGACCCATGAGCCACAGGAGTCAAGCTCAGGGTGACCACCAGGGTGGATCCCCGACTGGACATGATGATGTGTTCGATGACTCCTGTACTGTCATTTCTATGAACACCTGAAAGGCAGGCACCTGTCCCTGAGGAAGCACAAACTGACTTTTTAGAGACCAACTTACTCCATACAGAAAGGTAAAGTGACATGAGGTCCAGATCACTTTCCAATACTTCAGCAAAAACAATGAAAAAGGGAGGGAGGGAGGGAGAGAAAGGGAAGAAGAAAAAGTGAGATGGGCAAGTGCAGCAAAACTTGAAGATGTTGAATCTGCTCACCGATGCTGTACCAGTGTCTCTACATTTGTGAATGTCTGAATTGTTCACTGTAAAACTTGACTTTAAAAAGATACATAGCAGGCTGGGTGTGGTGGCTCACTCTCGGAATCCTGGTGCTTTGGGGGGTCAAGGCAGGAGGATCACTTGAGGCCAGCTGTTTGAGATCAGCCTGGGCAACACAGTGAGACCACCCCCATCTCTATAAAAAAATCAAAAACATTGCCAAAAAAAAAAAATCAAAAACATGGCCGGGCATGGGGGTTCACGCCTGTAATCACAGCTCTTTGAGAGGCCGAGGTGGGCAGATCACGAGGTCAGGAGTTCAAGACCAGCCTGACCAATGTGGTGAAACCCTGTCTCTAGTAAAAATACAAAAATTAGCCAGGCATGGTGGCATGCATCTGTAATCCCAGCTATTCAGGAGGCTGAGGCAGAAGAATTGATCGAACCCGGGAGGCAGAGGTTGCAGTGAGCCAAGATCACACCACTGCACTTCAGCCTGGGCAAGAGAGCAAGACTCCACCTCAAAAAAAAAAAATTGGGGGGGATACATAGCAACTTGTCAAATTCAAATGTGGTACCACTAGAAAAAGCCAGTTCCAGTGCTTGGTGCTACACCAGTAAGGGATCAGAGAAGGGTGCTCCTTGCGTTTCTGGACTCCAGACTCAGGATCCTGCAGTCACAGGGGCTCCCTGCCTTCATGCTTGGAACAGGCAAGCAGGGGGCTCAGACCACAGTGGTTATAAGGAACATGGCACCTGAGGTTCCACACAGCCTGAAGCTTAGCTCCTCCGGCCTCCCCTCCAGACCCAAAGAGTCCTGGGTCTCCCAGTCTGGATCAGCCTAAACAAGCATAGGCAAAAAGCAACAGAGATCTGCAGGATGTGGCAGGCAAGGCACACCACAAAGCAAGCGGTTTTTGTGAAACAAAAGCACACTGGTGTTTCAGCAGTCAACAGTACTTGGGTTGCCTGATTATACAGGTCTCAACAAACCACAGTGCAAACCTGCTTACATCTCTCTCCCGCCTTCTTCCGTTCTCCTGTAGGCAAGAGATACTTGAGTAACACTTCACCTTGGTTCCCAGCCACAGGAAGTTCAGAATGTCCTCCCCACCACACAAACACATGCGTGTACGCAGATAGACATAGACACACACACACACACACCACACACACACAAGCTAGCTAGCGATAGTGGGCTTCAACCTGGTGAGAGCTGCTGAAACTCAAAGTATCTTCTCACAGGAACCAATGGGAATGTTCATGAGCTTGGCAGCATGTAAAGGGTTAAAATAGACATTAGCACAAAAAGGATGAAGAGTAAGAACAGCTGATGGTCCTGACCAGAACAGAAAGGAAAAAACCTCCCACTATTCACATACTCTCTTGGGCCCTTTGGTAAAGGACCAGGCATCAAAATGCCAGCTCTGGATGACAAAGGCTAAGCCAATTCTTTCTTGTCCATTTAGGACTGCAGAGGAGCTGACTAGAGGCAGGCCTTTGCTCACTCTGGTAAGGGGCCTTTTCTCCTCCCCAAGCCAATGTCTGCAGGGCCCACAACGCTATGGCACAATGTTTCAATGGATTTTTCTTCACTCTTCTGGTATTTCTTCTGGTGGTATACCTTTAAAATTTTACCTTGAAAAAAATTTTATATGAGCCCAGGAGTTTGAGATGGGCATGGGCAACATGTGAAACCCCATCTCTACAAAATATACAAAAATTAGCTGGGTGTAGTGGCATATGCCTGAAGTCCCAGGAGGGCAAGGTGGGAGGATCACTTGAGTCTGGGAGGTCAAAGCTACAGTGAGACGGGACTGCGCCACTGCACTTCAGCCTGGGCAACAAAGCACGACCCTGTCTTAAAAAAAAAAATATATATATATATATATACACACACACACACACACACACACAATACATGTTAAAATTAAAAAAAAAAAAAAAAAACCTATAAAAAGGTACAAAGCAAAAAATAAAAGCCTCTGTTCCTCCTGGCTCTCAATCACATTTCCCAGAAATGACCACTGTTATGTTTCATGGTAGCCTTCAAGACATTTTTAATGTTTATATTAATAAGCTGTTATAAATATTTAAAATATTTTCTCCCTGCTATGAATTTTTCTACTATTAACCCAGAGGGTGATGAGAAAATTTTCATAATACTTGTTTAAGTTCTATAGCTTAAAAAATTTGGTTTAAAAAATACAGGAAAGTTCCTACAGAATATATGTTATACAACATAACTGCACTATACTTAATTGAGCTGCTAACAAAATCAGCTTAAAAACTAAAATGTATTATAGCAAATAAAGTTAAATAACAAAGGCTGGTCTCATTTTTTCTCTTCAGATGTCCCAGGTATGTAAATTTTTTTTTTTTTTTTTTTTTTTTGAGATGGAGTCTCGTTTTGTCACCCAGGCTGGAGTGCAATGGCGAGATCTCAGCTCTTTGCAACCTCTGCCTCCCGGGTTCAGGTGATTCTCATGCCTCAGCTTCTCGAGTAGCTGGGATTACAGGTGCACACCCCACGTCCAGCTAATATTTTTGTATTTTTAATAGAGACAGGGTTTCACCATGTTGACCAGGCTGTCTCGAACTCCTGACCTCAGGTGATGCGCCTGCCTCAGCCTCCCAAAGTGCTGGAATTACAGGCATGAGCCACCATGCCCAGTCCAGGCATGTAATTTTAACAACATATTTTACAGACTTAAAGGTAGCTGTAAGTCAAAGCTCAGATCCAACAAATGAATAAGTTATGCCTGCTACTGCTATTGATAATTAAATATCCAATTTAAAGAGGGTGCTCAATTTACTCACTTTAATCCTTAAAGAAAAATTTAGCAGAAAAAGGTCTTACAGAAATAAAAGAACACAATTTGAGGCTAATTTGTATTTGAATGTATCTGTTTTTTGTTGTTAGTATGTTTGAATGAAGACCTACAGAAAACTGCAACATTCACTTTCAAGAGTGGGAGAATGAAGAGCAGGAGTAGAATCAGTTCATAAATCCTGTCAACATTTATTAGCATTTACAAATCTGACTCACAAAACCTCAGCCTAATCAGACTGGATTTTTCCATGTCATGGCAACAGCATATATCACTGTTTCTGGAGGCATCAGTTGCGGGAGCCTCCTATGGTCCTTTGGCGACAAGGCTTTAATGACTCCATAAATGTGTGCTGCCCAGCTGCTGCATGCTTAATGAGACCATGATTTCCCCTTGATGGAACCTGCCCAGAGCCAGTTGTCACCGAACATTCACAGGAGACCATGCTGGTCTCTTTCGGAATTACGAGGATCAAACAGTCACACCAGTTCTATGATTCCTACAGCATGGCAGTATACTGTTTGATTTAGGACTTGAAACACATTTCTCCCTTTTTTTTTTTTTTTTTTTTTTTTTTTTTTTTTTGAGACGGAGTTTCACTCTTGTTACCCAGGCTGGAGTGAATGGCGCGATCTCGGCTCACCGCAACCTCCGCCTCCTGGGCTCAGGCAATTCTCCTGCCTCAACCTCCTGAGTCGCTGGGATTACAGGCACGCGCCACCATGCCCAGCTAATTTTTTGTATTTTTAGTAGAGACGGGGTTTCACCACGTTGATCAGGATGGTCTCAATCTCTTGACCTCGTGATCCACCCGCCTCAGCCTCCCAAAGTGCTGGGATTACAGGCTTGAGCCACTGCGCCCGGCTGGAACATTTCTCCCTTTTTAAGAATATACCCTTCTCTGCCAGAGGGTTGTTACTTCTCAGATTAAAGATGTGAAAGGAAACCTTCCAAGGCTTGTCTTAATTGGACATATACATCATCACTTTGGTACACAGGGATGGAATGACAAAAGCTAATCAGGGTACGGAGGATTCACTAAGGGGACAGAAGGGGACAGAATTACATTTACTGAATTCTGACAAGTGCCAGATGCCTTACATCCTTGTCATTCAAACATGGTCCACGAACCACAGGCTGGCAATCACTTGGGAGCTGGTTATCAGTGCACTATCTTGGATGATCCGCGGATGATCTGTGTGCATGGTCAAGCTTGCGAAGCACTGCGCTAAGTTATAAGGCTTTATTTCTCACAGCCCTTTGAAGAAAACATTATGTCCATACTTCACAGGAAAGAAAACTAAGATAGAAAGTTTCCTTTTTCCCCCTCCTCATTACAGAAAGGATTTGCAGGGGAAGGGGGAATGTCCAAGGTTTCTGAGCTGGTCATTGGGAAAGCCGATGTTCAAGGGTACATCTGCTGCACCCCAAAGGCCTGTACTTTCTACCTTCCCTCACCGCCCCAGGCTCCTTGAATGATGGTCAGACTCCACCTAGAACTGTGTTTAGGAACTGGTGCTGCATTTATGTATGTATGCGTGTGCGTGTGCGTGCGTGTGCGTGTGTATGTATGTAGGTAGGTATGTTTCGAGATAGAGTCTCGCTGTGTCACCCAGGCTGGAATGCAGTGGTGCCATCTTGGCTCACTGCAACTTCCACCTCCTGGGTTCAAGTGACTGTCATGCCTCAGCCTCCCAAGAAGCTGAGATTACAGGTGTGCTCCACCATGCCTGGCTAGTTTTTTAGTGGAGATGGGGTTTCATCATGTTGGCCAGGCTGGTTTTGAACTCCCAAACCTCAGGTGATCCACCAACCTCAGCCTCCCAAAGTGCTGGGATTGTAAGCGTGAGCCCCACACCCAGCCTGGTGCTGCATTTAAAAATGCAACCTGTGGCATGTGTGAGGGTGAGTGATAAGTTTTAGTCATATACATCTATCAGAATGACTAAAAACAAAAGTAAAAAAGACAAAAATGCTAAATGCTGGTGAGGCTGTGAAACAGCGGGAACTCTCACACACTGCTAGTGGGAACGCACCACGGTACGGCCACCACGGAAAGCAGGCTGGCAGTTTCTACTAAAGTTAAAGAATCCCGCTCCAAGGCCTTGGCCTAGGAGAAATAAAAATATGCCCACACAGACTTGGAAGCAGTTACCTATTAGCCACATTATTTGTAATGGTCAAAAACTAGGAACAACTCATTTGTCCATTAACGTATAAATGGATAAATGAATTGAGATACATCCACGGAGTGGAATACTACTCAGCAACTTATGTTAAATAAAAGACTATATACTGTATGATTTCGTTTTTATAAAATCATAGGAACAGCAGAACTTTAAAGACAGAAGGCAGACAGGTGTTTGCTGGGGCTGGTGATGAGGACTGGGATCATCTGCAAAGGGACATGAGAAAACTTTGCTAGAAGTGTGATGGAAACATTGTGCACTGTGATTGTGATGGTGGTTACAAACCTCTATACAATCATCCAAATTCAACAAACTGTACACAGAACGGGTGGGTTTTATTATATATAAATTATAATAAAGCTGGAGGAGGAAAAGGGGGAAAAGTGGCCGGAAACTATACAAATACAGGTATATCTCAACAGCCTTCACTATAGTACAATAACCAGTTAAAATACAAAGGAGAGGCTGGGTGTGGTGGTCATGCCTGTAATCCTAGCACTCTGGGAGGCCGAGGTGTGTGGATCACTTGAGGCCAGGAGTTTGAGACTAGCCTGGGCCAAACCCCATCTCTACCAGAAACATACAGTAAAACTAGCTGGACATGGTAGTGCATGCCTGTCATCCCAGCTACTTGGGAGACTGGGGCAGGAGAACTGTTTGAACTCAGAATGCAGAGGCAGCAGTGAGCTGAGATCGTGCCACTGCACTCCGGCCTGGGTGACAGAGCAACTCTGTCTCAAAAAATAAAATATAAAGGAGAAATACAGTACCAATGAAAATATAAAGTATTTTAAAATAAGCTTTTCTTGGAAGACTGTATTATAAAGATATCATTTAATCTCTAATCTATAAATTTAAGAAAACCACAATCAAAATGCCAAATATTAGTACTTGGCAAAGTGATTTTTTTTTTTTTTTTTTTTTTTTTTTTTTTTTTTTTGAGACAGAGTCTTGCGCTGTTGCCCAGGCTGGAGTGGAGTGGCGCAATCTCGGCTCACTGCAACCTCTGCCTCCCAGGTTCAAGCGATTCTCCTGCCTCAGCCTCCTGGGTAACTGGGATTACAGATGCATGCCACCATGCCCAGCTAATTTTTGTATTTTTAGTAGAGACAGGGTTTCACCACGTTGGTCAGGCTGGTCTCAAACTCTCGACCTCGTGATCTGCCCACCTCGGCCTCCCAAAGTGCTGGGATTAAGGGTGTGAGCCGCCAAGCCTGGCCCAGTGAAATTATTTTATTTTTGAAACAGGATCTAGCTCTGTTGCCCAGGCTGAAGTACAGTGGAGTGATCTTGGCTCCCTGCAACCTCCGTCTCCCGGGCTCAAGCGATTCTCGTGCCTCAGCCTCCCGATTAGCTGGGATTACAGGCGCATGCTACCACACCTGGCTAATTACTGTATTTTTAGTAGAGACAGTGTTTCACCATGTTGGCCGGGCTGGACTCAAACTCCTGACCTCAGGTGATCTGCCTGCCTTGGCCTTCCAAAGTGCTGGGATTATAGGCATGAGCCACTGCACCGAGCCAGCAAAGTGAATTTAAAAGTACATCTGGAAGGATATATAATAAATTTTAAAGTGTTTGACAAAGAATAGTGGGGAGAAATTTGCTTTATCAGATGTTGAACTACATTCTAGTGCTCAAATTATCACTATTCTGGCCATCACTGATGTGATGGTACCATCTTTCTGGAGTCTTTAAAAACTGACTTCCCTTAGATCCAGCAATTTTACTGTCAGGATTTATCCTGAGTAAATAATTAGACGAGTGCATAAAAATGCACAGAGAACATTCTATGCTACTGCCAGCAACTGGAAAGCACCTATAAGACTAAAAATTAGAAACCAGTTAAATAGATCACAGTATAATGGAATCCTACGCAGTAACTTAAAATTATGAGGTAGTTTAATAGCTACTGATACAAAATACAATAACACGGTAAAAATAAACACTGAATTGTATAATTCTCTATTCGTAAAAAGTAGTATTTATCTGGGGCTGGGCATGGTAGCTCATGCCTACAATCCTAGTACTTTGGGAAGCCAAAGCAGGCTGATTGCTTGAGCCCAGGAGTTCAAGACCAGTCTTACCAACAGAGGGAGAATCCATCTCTACCAAATTTTTGCATGGTAGCATGTACTGTGGCTCCAGTTAGTCGGGAGTCTATGGCAAGAGGATATCTTAAGCCCAGGAGTTTGAGGCTGTAGTGAGCTATGATCATGCCACTGTACTTCAGCGTGGGTAATAGAGCGAGACCTTGCCTCTAAAAAAAGAGGAAAAAAGGTGGGAGACGGTGGGTCACTCTGAGTGCCACCTCACGGGCCTTCAGTGTGGTATTTCTGTTTACCATCCATATACAGCTACACCAACACTGACTCATCAGGCCTGCCAAATAGCACGAGGACTGTGCATCCACTTACTGGAGAGGAGATCTATCTTAGAGGAAAACTGAATGCAGGCGACAATGGCAGGAAAGAAAAGGGAAGCCAGGAGACAGGAACAGACATGAGTGGAAAGGTAACTTCAGGCTTGGTGATAAAGCAAGTGGTCAGGAAAACTTTTTTTTAAGACGGAGTTTTACTTTTGTTGCCCAAGCTGGAGTGCAATGGTGCAGTCTCGGCTCACAGCAACCTCCACCTCCCAGGCTCAAGCCATTCTCCTGCCTCAGCCTCCTGAGTAGCTGGGATTACAAGCATGTGCCACCATGCCCGGCTAATTTTGTATTTTTAGGAGAGACAGGGTTTCTCCACATTGGTAAGGCTGCTCTCAAATTCCCAACCTCAGGTGATCCTCTCGCCTCGGTCTCCCAAAGTGCTGGGATGACAGGGGTGAGCTACCACGCCGGGCCTGGGAGAAGAACTTTTTAAAAGTGTCAAGAGGTGGTGGCACATGCCTATAATCTCAGCCACTCAGGAGGCAGAGGCAGGAGAATCGATTGAACCTGGAAGGTGGAGGTTGCAGTGAGCCGAGATCACCCACTTCTTCCTTAGGTAAACCCTGTGCTTCTGTCAATCTGGACTCCAGGATGTGTTCCACACACAGGCATTTATATCCTGCCTCATGTTTCTGGCCATGCCTGAATGCTCTGAATGCTCTATTTAGATTGCAGAAGAGAGAAAATTTTACTCATGAAGCACCAGTGCCTGGGCTGCCCATAGCAACCTCAGAATGGTGAGCCCACCATTTCCTTCTTCCAGTATGCTGTCATGGCTCCTCCCAGGTACGTTGATGGAAGTCAGCCTGCCCTCTGCTGTAACCATAACGGGCTGCACTGAAGACCAAGGTGACCACACTCTGTTTGGACATCTGGGAAACGAACTTCCCTGGGAATGCTTGGTTTGTAACTGTCCAACTGGAGAGTTCTCAATTTGAAATTTGATGGCAGCCAAAAAACCTACATAGCTCCTCTCTCTCTTTTTTTTTTTTTTTTTTTTTGAGATGAAGTCTTGCTCTGTCACCCAGGCTAGAGTGCAGTGGCACAATCGTGCAACCTCCGACTCCCGGGTTCAAGTGATTCTCCTGCCTCAGCCTCTTGAGTAGCTGGGATTACAGGTGCGCAACAACACGCCCAGCTAATTTTTGTATTTTTAGTAGAGACAGGGTTTCATCATGTTGGTCAGGCTAGTCTTGAACTCCTGACTTTGTTATCCACCTGCCTTGGCCTCCCAAAGTGCTGGGATTACAGGCGTGAGACACCACGCCCGGCCCCATAGCTCCTCTAAGAAGTGTCAAGGGGTAAGGAGGGGCTACTCATATTCTAGTGAATATGTGAGTTGTAATTTCGGTTCTCCCCTAGGCTCTACATCTTAGTCTTAGCTTGTCCCATATTTCCGAGTATTCTTGCAATAAACTCCCAAAGACAACATGGGCGTGTATTTTCTTGCAGCCTCAACAGCTTAAATCAAGTGCTCTCTCCACTGATTTCTGAGACACGTGTACAAAGACGTTGGTGGATGCACTGTTTGTAATGACACAATAAAATGTGTCCACTAATACGGGCTGGTTAAGTAATCATATTCATCAAATATAAGACACATCCCAATTTCAAAGACATTAAAATATCAAATTGCCTACAGTAGTTACATGATGTAGCTGATTGTTCTAATGTGAAAAATGTAGATCTTAGATTTGGAGAACCAAGGTATGGTGTATTCATACAGTGGAATATTTTGCAGCTGCGGTAGGTAATGACACAAGATGAGGCTTGGTGGCGGACATCTGCTTCAGAAATGGGCAGGGGGAAGCTTATGGGGGTGAGCAGAGCAGTAACTCCACATGAGACCATACCTCAAGGTGTCACAAAAGGAGGTGGGGGTCGTTTACCTGTAACAACCTGTGCTTGAAAGTGAACAGTCTTAAACTAGTTGGTGAACACATGCATACAGTTTAAGTATTTTTAGAGCTTTTTTTTTTTTTTTTTTTTTTTGAAACAGTTACTCTGTTGCCAGGCTGGAGTGCAGTGGCATGATCTCAGCTCACTGCAACCTCTACCTCCTGGGTTCAAGTGATTCTCCTGCCTCAGCCTCTCTAGTAGCTGGGATTACAGTGCACGCCACCACGCGTGGTTAATTTTTTGTATTTTTAGTAGAGACGGGGTTTCACTGTATTGGCCAGGATGGTCTCGATCACTTGGCCTCGTGATCTGCCCACCGCAGCCTCCCAAAGTGCTGGGATTATAGGTGTGAGCCACTGCACCCAGCTGCTTTTTGTATGTCTAAGATATGTTATACATTTTCCCCCCCAGATGGAGTTGCTCAGGCTGGAGTGCAATAGCTTGATCATGGCTCACTGCAAACTCCGCTTCTTGGGTTCAAGCAATTCTCCTGCCTCAGCCTCCCCCAGTAGCTGAGATTACAGACACCTGTCACCACACCTGGCTAATTTTTGTATTTTTAGTAGAGACAGGGTTTCACCATGTTGGCCAGCCTGGTCTCAAACTCCTGACCTTGTGATCTGCCCACCTCAGCGTCCCACAGTGTTGGGATTACAGGCGTGAACCACCAAGCCCAGCAGATAGGTTATACATTTTCCTTTAAGTGAGCCTAGCAACCTGCTTTATCTCCCCCGTTTTGTGGGAGACCTTGTGTTCAAGTGACAGCTAAAAAAATCAATTCTCCACCAGTCGCAGTGGCTCAAGTCTGTAATCCCAGTACTTTGGGAGGCTGAGGCAGGTGGATTATCCGAGGTCAGGAGTTTGAGACCAGCCTGGCCAACATTGTGAAACCCCATCTTTACTAAAAATACAAAAATTAGCCGGGTGTGGTGACAGGTGCCTGTAATTCCAGCTACTCAGGAGGCTGAGGCAGGAGAATCGCTTGAACTAAGGAGGTGGAGGTTGCGGTGAGCCGATAGTGCCAGCGCACTCCAGCCTGGGCAACAGACTGTCTCAAGGACAAAAAACAAAACAAAAAGACAAGAAAAAATCAATTCTATAACTAAACGAGTTGAGAGAAACATTCACTGTCCCTTATCTCTACAAGTTATTAGAAAAAAAAGAATTCCGGCAACATCAGTCATGGGCACAAAGCCAACCCGCAAACATTTACAGAACTCGATGATTACCCAAAACTCTGCTGCTTTCTCAATACTATCGACTTTGGCTTCACACTAGCCACAGGTGTGTCTAGAGTTAAATAAGGTCAACGTTACAAAAAAAAAAAAAAAAAAGATATTTGGACAAAGTTCAAAAAAAACTTTAAAGTGTGTTTGTGGGGAGGTGGACGGGGCATTTCAGTATAAATGCCTTAAACACAACCTTCCTGGCTATTTTATAAGGTGGGTCGAATCTTTAAGTGCATATATTTCCTAAGACCTCGACTGATACAAAGAACGCAAGCTTTGGGGCCAGACTAGACCGCCTGAGAATCGTGCCAGCTGTGTGGCACTGGAAAGTCACCTAACTTTGCAGCGCCTGCCTTCACCTCTGTAAAATGGGAAACAACTAGTTTATGGATGCCGTAAAGATATGAAATTTTAAACTCAGCAATGTACCTGGCACACATTAGACACGGGTGTTTGGTCTGTTTTGGTACAGGCTTTGGGTTTTGCGCAATAGCCTTGCTCCCTCCGGGGAAAGCATCTCTCCTTGCTCCCTCTGGGGCATTTAAAAAACGATCTCAACTCTATTTTCAGTTCAACATTTACGCGCAGGTTACAAAGCCGAGGAAGCCGAGGCTCTAGCCTTTGACTATCTTGTAAACCAACACAACACGTACAGAATTTTAAGTTTTGGTGGAGGAATCGGATGCACAAGGCAAGTGGCGCTCTGTCCACAGACCTGGTTATCAGAACTCTGCGCGCCGCGGCCTCCAGGCGCCTCTCCGCTCCCAGCAAACTTCCTGCCGCAGGGGGAGGGCCGCTACAAAAAGCCGCAGGACCCCCTCGCCCCGCCTTGCCTCCCCCCGCTCCCACTCTCTAGGATGGTGGGGCGAACGGTCTAGGCGACAGCACTTACCAGCACGAAGTGCACCAGCGCGTCGTAGCAGAGCCAGACCAGCGCCCAGCGGTCCGCCGCCCCCCGCCCGCGGCCCAGGAGCAGGCCCAGGGCGCAACCCGCCGCCAGCAGCGCGGCGCACAGCAGCAGAGAACCGCCCGCCGCGGCCCCCAGCTCCCACCTGTCGCCCATGCTTCCCGCTCCCGACACCGACAGCACGGGACCACGCGAGAGTAAAGGAGAGCCGGGAGACAAACGATGGGGCAGGACTGACCGGGAAGGGGCAGAGCCGGATCGCCCAGGAGGAGCGGAGCTGATTGGCCAAAGCTGTCCGGGGAGGGACGGGGCTCCTCGACCGGGGCGGGGCCGGAGCAAGGATTCCCTGCCCACCTCGCACCCTGCCATTCTGCTGAGCCCAGAGGTTTTGCCAGGTCCAGCTGATGGAGGTTCGTACTCACCAACTTGTTAACTGCCTCGACCAAACCTGTTCCTGAACCAAGCCCAAAGAATTGGTAATAGGGCCACACCTTTTGATGATTGATTTTTAACAAAAGCGATACGTTAAGCTACAAAGTGAAGCACAGGTAGTGGAAATTTTGCCAATAGGCCAGAGGCAGAATTTTGGAGGCAAAAGGTTTTAATTAGGCTCTTGCAAGACTTACCAAGGAGGTGGGGGGCCAAGGGTGTTTTCAGCCTCCAGCGGGCTTAAAGCTTTTGTGGCCTACTCTGACATCTTTCCATTTCTTAAAAACCCAGAAAAGTAGCAAAAGTGTGGGTGAGAGGAAGGGTAAATCCTATTGGCTTGGCGCTAGATGCCTTTAATCTGTGGCAGGCCAGGTCTCACTAACGCAGGCCTCCATCACAACTGTTTCAGTACTGATTGGTTAACTTAAATATTAAAAGCTAAAAGAGCCAGTGCCCATTTACAAAGGCTGGAATGTAATAAAAGTCCACTGAGAGTTTTGCCTAGGCCTTCCCTGGGCCTTGAAGCATGAGAAGATAACTAAGGAATTCTTAATATGACCTGTTTGAGATTAAACAAGTTTTATTGGGGGTCTGAAGAAACTCCTTAAACCTCCGTGATTTAGCAGGAGACAAGATAAGGATAATAATCCAAGCACCTGGACCCATTTAGATTAAGTAAGTTTACTGAGGCTCCAGAGGAAGGTCTTAAGGACTCAGATCTTGCAGATTAGAAATTGTTAATCAGTTATGGCTTCAGATGAATGCACACTTATATGTAGATATATAGTTTAGAATTTGCTCTGGAAAAACTTGGTAATTTTGAGTTGGTCTGGTGATAATTTCCAGGCCTTTTCTCTGTAATCAGTTGCAGAAATAAAAACTCTCTTCTTCCCCAGTTCATCTGCATCTTGTTATTGGGCTGCGAGAATAAGCAGCCCGACCCCCAGTTTGGTCCAGTAACAAACCTACATTATTCTATTTAACTTCACAACAATCCTATGAGGTTGGTGAAATAAGCCAGTCACAAAAAGATACTTAAGATTCCACTTACAGGAAATGTCTAATCAATTTGCAGAAACAAAATAGAATGGTGGCTATCAGGGGCGGGGGCATGGGAGGGGTAAGAGAGGGAAGTGGAGTGTTATTTACTGGGATAGTTTCAGATTTGCAAGATGAAGTTCTGGAGATTGGTTGCACAATAAGAACATACTTTACTGAGCTGTACACTTAAAAATGGGTAAGATGGCAATTTTTGTGTGTATTTTACATTTATAAAAATATTGCTGGCCAGGTGGAGTGGCCCACACCTGTAATCCCAGCACTTTGGGATGCTGAGGCGGTGGATCACGAGGTCAAGAGATTGAGCCCATCCTGGCCAACATAGTGAAACCCCGTTTCTACTAAAAATATGAAAATTAGCTGGGTGTGGTGGTGCGTGCCTGTAATCCCAGCTCCTTGGGAGGCTGAGGCAGGAGAATCGCTTGAACCTGGGAGGTGGAGGTTGCAGTGAGCCAAGATGGCACCACTGCACTCCAGCCTGGCAACAGAGTGAGATTCTGTCTCAAAAAAGAAAGAAAAGAAAAAAGGAAAAAAAACTGCTGGCACTGAACACAAGTTGAAGACTTTTGTTTCCCCACTAGTCACTTCCTATACCACTTTTTAGAGCAGTTAAACCAGATAGAATGATCTTTATGCACTTATTGCTAGCCTCTTGCCACTAACAATATAAGTCAAGGCCAGGGCCTGTGACTAGCTTTTTTAGTGCTGTATCCCTGGCATCTATTACAGAGTCTGTCATATAGTAGCTGCTCAGTTAAATAACTGGTGACTGAGTATGGCCAATCTAGCCACCAATGCTCTGTATTGTGCTGTAAGTAACTAGCCACCCATTAGGGAACATACTGCCCACCTCCCCTTGGGAGCAAAATAGAAACTTAATAAAAAAACTGATCAGATCCCTGTCTTGTCTTGACACTGCTCCTAGTTCCTGCCTTATCACACTGATGCAGCTCTCACTAAGGTGACTACTGGCTTCCACATCACTGAACCCAAAGAGCAGTTCCTTTTCTTAAGTTTACTTCTCAGCAACATCACTGGGCACTGAAATATTTTTCCTTTGGTTTTCTGAGAGCAGTCTCCTTGGCCATTCTGTTTCCTTTGCAAATGCATCTTCCACTACAAAAAGCCAGTGAACAACACAGTCCAGGCCCTGTTCTCATTCCCAGATCCAGGCAATCTCATCCTTACCCTCTGCTTTAATGACCAGCAAAACTGGTAGAGAACTCAAATCTTTAGCCTGGTCCTCTTCTCTGGACTCCAGTATTTTCAACTGCCCTACTGGACAATCATTTGGATGTCTCGACACAACCCAAACTGAGCTCATCACTTTCCACCCCATATCTGATTTTCTATCTCATGTTACTTCCACTCATCAATTAACTTCCACTCATCAGTTACTACAACCCAGAAACCTAGAAATCATCCCCAATACTTCTCTCTCTCCAAATTTTGTATCTAAGGCATCACCAACTCCTGTTTCAGCAGCCAAGAATCTCTTGATTCCATGCATTTCATGGACCAATTTATTCACCATCTCTTGTGTCTGTGCTTCATTCACTAACATGATGTGACCAGCAACTTCTATGTCACTAATTCAGAAAGACATTTCCTGTCCTTAGCTTTACCAACTAGTAATCCTTATTCATCTATCATCCCTTTGCTTAATGATTTTCCATATAGAATACCAAAATCCTTTTCACAGCTTACTAGACTGTGAGGTCTGGCCCCTCCTTATCTCTTTAGCCCTTTCCCATTCCCCTATTAATCCTTCTCCCCATTATAATCTTTGATCTAGCTACACTTGCCTTCTTTCACTTCCTCAAATGTCCCATGGTGCTTCCCACAAGGCTTTGCCTAGACTCTTACCACCGCTGGAAAGCTTTTCCAGTCAATCTGCTCTGTCAACTCCTGCCTTTTCACCACGACCAGTGAAATTTTGGCTGGCACTTTTTAAGGGCTCAACATTAGCCTGGCTATCACTTTCCTCAGTAGCCAATTTCCTCTACTATGTATTTTATATCATTTTGTACCTTTTTTTCTAACATTTGTCAAAACTTGTCCTCTTTGATTCCTGTTATTTTTACAAGTATCCTGTGCCATAGCACAGTACCTGGCATGGAATAGAGTACTCAGTATTCAAAATGTTCTGAAGACTTAGAATTCTAATGTAAACAAGACTGAAGACATCAAAAGGATACATATGTAGACTGTGATCTCATTATGAGTAAAACTGGGCTGAAGTAATATGAAATTTGTTGAGAGTTGAGAAGGGTAGATGCCTAATGATTTGGGTTAAAGAGAGCTGACGATAAAGAGGGCTGAGGCTGTGACTTGATCACAAATCTAATTATGATGAAGCTGGTAAAAAAAAACTGAAATTATCCCCCCACATTGATAGAATGAAGTGTCCAGATAATGGAATGTTCCCATTCATTCCAGAGTACCCAGAAACCAGTCGCACCACACTCCTTATTGTTGGAATCCTTGGAGTGCATCAAGTTGACAGGAACCAGGTCCAACAATGACTTTATAATGAGAATGGATGAAATGCCAGGGGTGTATGGTGGAAGAAGAGAGCTGATTTAAAAAATGGGTGAGTCTCCTCTGCTGTCTGGAAATAACAAAGGCTACTCCCAGTCAAAAACAGTTAATTTATGATGGACACTTAAGAAAATATCTTTTTCTTTTGAGACAAGGCCTCACTCTGTGGCCCCGGCTGGAGTTCAGTGGCATGGACTCAGCTCACTGCAGCCTCTTGCCTTCTGGGCTTAAGCAATCCTCCCAACTCAGCCTCCAGAGTAGCTGGGATTACAGTCATGTGCCACCAGGCCCTGCTAATTTTTTAAGTATTTTGTAGAGATGAGGTCTCACCATACTGCCCAGGCTGGTGTTGAACTCCTGGGCTCAAGCGATCCGCCCACGCTGGCTTCCCAAAGTGCTGGGATTACAGGTGCAGGCCACTGCGCCTAGGTTAAGAAAAGATCTTGTAGCAAGCAAAGCTAGCCAATAAAGTAATACAGGCGCCCTTGGAATGAGTACCTTGTTTTTCAAACTCTTCTGACTTACTCCTGGAGGAATGTTTCCATAAAATTCCCTGCCTCAAAAATCTGATTTTATATTGCAAACATTATGTAAAACGTATACTTTATAACACTTCGGCTTGTATTACCAATAAAACTTTTACTTACCACCTAGTAAAGTCGCTGTCCCATGAAGATGTTCCTTACGTTATGGCTTCTTACATTATTTGGCACAAGGCCCCGCACATCTTTGGGTACCACAGTTTAAGAGAATTCCTCAAGAAGGTGTATGGCAATTTGCTAAGGTAGGGAAGGGGGATGCTGTAAAAGAAATTCCCTGCAAAGGATACTTTCTTTATGGCATGGCTCAGTCATAGTTTCTCTGTTTTTAATCATTTAATAGATGATTGTAAATTTTTTGATGGGGCCAATCTCTCAACAATGCTTCAAGAAGTGGTCTTCAAACTATGCTATGATTTTCTAGTCCAACTCCAGTTTTCCCTAGATAACTTAAAGATTTTCAACTACAAATGTCTGAAAAACACTGTGATTGGGTGTTGAGATTTGGGCAATTAACACATTTGATTGTTTTACAACACTGTTTTTTAGCCACAGGACAAATTTAAGAGGCAACTAGTTGCTCCATATTTCTTTCTCTTTCCCAAGTCCTTTGCCAAGTTCAGTACTACTTGGAGTTCCTTACGGATGATTTGGGGAATTAGTTTAGGCCTGCCTCCAATCTTTCCTAAAACTCAGAATGAAGACAAGGCACATTTTTGTCTCCTTTTTTCATCTTATGCATCTGAGGAAAGCCTGGGACTGTTCACACAACAAAAAAGTCATGATTTAGGCTGTCTCATTTGAGTGGAGTTTTCTATAGGAATTGATTTAGGACAGTAGTTTACAATCAAGGATGGCTTAAGGCCCCCAGGATGGCAATTTCTGTAGTTGTCTTGACTTGGGAAGAGGAGAAAGGTGCTACTGCTATCTCTCCTCTCATCCCTTTAGCCCAGGGATGCCACTGAACATCCTACAGTGCACAGGGCAGACAACACATAACATAGAATTACACAGCCTAAAATGTCAATAGTGCAGGGTTAAAAAAAACCCCAACATAGGCCTAAGTTAGTTGACGGATTTTATGGGCAAACAGTGGCATTAAGTTGCATTCCCACATCCCTTTTCCCACACATTATTTATCATACTTTTGGAGAATAATTCTATCACTGTTTTTCAGCTGTCTAAACAAGTACAACATTTATACTCACAGGTTCATATATAGAAATTATACTTCCATTCCCCCAAAAAGATTTAAGTGAACTTCCTCAGTTTAGGGCTTAAAAAATTCAGTATCACTGTAAAACAACAGACATTCATGAATGTCAGTTACTCTTGTTTGCCTGTTTATCCTCATTAATCCCCTGAAATGGGTGACCCTTCTTTAAAAATTTTTTTCATGTAAAAGTAGAGTTTTTTAAAAGATGGGGTCTTGCTGTGTTGCCCAGGCTGCTCTCAAACTCCTGGGCTCAAGTTACCCTCCTGCCTCAGCCTCCCAAGTCACAGGAGCTACAGGTGTCTGCCACCACACCCTTCAGGATGACCCTTCTGAAAGAAATGATGGCAAAATTGTATGAGTACTATCACATTTATTTACTTATACACCAACCTCATTAAAAAATAATTTGAAGTGGCATTATACAAAAGTAAGCATTTCTATACTCAAAAGTTTGTCTGCTCCTTTGTTCTTTTAATTAATTCAAGATTTCATTTAGTGACATAACCTTTACCTAACTGGTTAAAACTTTTAGGCTTGCTCTGATTACTATTTTCCATAGTTACTTGTTTTCAAGGGTTAGCCAGGTCTTTTTAAGTTTGATTTTTTGTTTCATGAAAGTCATAATCATATCATCTCAAATAAATGGCCTTTTTCTAAGTTATAGTATTTAAACCTGAGACACTAGGGAGAATGCCATGTAATGACAGAGGCAGAGACTGGAGTGATGCAGCTGCAAGCCAAGGAATGCCAAGGATTGCCAGGAACCACCAGAAGCTAGGAAGAGGCAAGGAAGGATCATCACCATGAAAGCCCCCAGAGACAGCCTGGCTCAGCCATCACCTCTATTTCAGACTTCTGGTCTCCAGAACTGGATGATAATATATTTCTATTGTCTGAAACCACCTGGTTTGTGGTACTTTGTAATGGCAGCTTAGGAAGCTAATAGAGATTTTGGCAATTCTTATTTATCACAGAATAGTCCCAAACCTAGCAGTTATTGATCATCCTGGTTTGTTAGAGTTGAGATGGAGCAGGAACCCCTCATAAGGGCCTGCCAGGTGCCCCCCAAGCATGGAAATAAAGGAAAACCTTGAGTTCCTTCAATGGAAATTCCAGGCACCTAGCTAGCCCTATGACTTAAATGAGCACCTTAATAAGCAAGAAGGTAATAGTAGCTTAAAACAATAGCCAAGGAAGTCACAGGATGTTTGGTTCCTTATAGAAACTAAAGATAACACCTTAACATATGTCCCTGAGTTGTTCTTCAGAAACCTGGACCCCCCCACCAAATGGATCCACTGGCCAGGGAAGGGGGAACTGAGGTCTGAGCTCTGACTGCCATTCTCTGTTCTAAATGTCTTCCTGAGGGGCCTATAGGAAGTCACCCATGGGGCAGGCCTAGCATTCTTTTCTGCTGACCTCAAGTTTTTTGACAAAGCTATGTTCCCTTAACCAACTGCAAATAAGAACATCTTTGAATTCACCTATGACCTATAAGTCACCCCCTGCCACCCTCGGCTTCAAGACAGCCTACCTTTTTAAGCCAAATCATTGTGTAACCTCCATGTATTGATTTACAATTTTGCCTGTAACCTCTGCTTTCCTGAAATTCACCCCTGCCTTTAAAAACATTTGCTTGCAAAGCCATGAGGGAGGTTGGGTCTTAAGTGTGAGCTGCCTCAATTTTCTTGCTTGGTGCCCTGCCTGCAAATAAATGTCACCCTTTTTCCTGCTGCAAAACCTTGGTGTGAATGTTTGGCCTAACTGTGCCAGGTGAGCAGACTCCAGGTTAGTTCAGAAACAGTGTGAAGTAGGTATTAAAATACAATAAAAGAGTAATTCATGATTCGTCTCCATTGTGATTTTTGAAAAATAATGCCAAATTTAAATTTAACCATAGAGAAAACAAACAAGTTATTTTCAGAAATAAGTTTTCAATGTTTTATCATATTTGATAGCAGCTTTTTTTATTGGTTACAAAACCTAAGCCCATATACAAAATTAGGAACACATTTAGATGCCTCTTTTGAAAGAACGTTTTAGTCTTTTTAAACTGAGTTTAAAAAAAATAAAAACAATGCAATTTTTAAACACTGTTTTGAAAACTTAAAAGTGCAGCAATATACTTAGTTTCCTTTATCTACGAAATGGTGCAATTCCAATTCAAAACTGGTAAGGTCACAACAAATTGAATCAAGGAAATGCATACAAATGTCTGCACTACTTGATGCTAATGTTCACTTAAATGTTAGTTTGCACTTTAAAACATGAAATAGGAATCATCACAGTAGAGGCCCAATTTTAATCATAATGTGTGCAAAATTTAAAAGGTAACTGTCAGTTAAGTAAGGAAAGTCCAAAAGAAACTAAACTGGAAGGGGTACAATTCACAATATCAAGAAGATTTGGACTTTAAGGGTTTCACCGAAGTCTGTGACCTTAATTAGCTTTCACATTGTTATTCCTACTTTTAGTGAACACCACGCAGTTTCAAAAATTTAGACTATAGTGTCCAAACAGGATGCAGTTACCATATGAAGCTTTAACTCAAAATTTGGATAAAGAAAAAAAGGCACAATGAACTTCAACTCAATTTTATGTGCACAAGAGTTGAAAAATCTGAGCCACCTTAAAGAGAAATTGATTCTAAAATTTATAAAACCTATAAATAATCAGAGGCCAAACCACTATATTAAAACAGATTCTCTAGCAAGTAAAAATCTTGCAGTTTAAACATACGCTTGTATCCACTTTAGATACAAGACAAAACTCACTCTTTAAAGTGGCTCCACCTTGGCAGATACATATAGTTGTAATGAATGCACACCTGCTATGTGTTGTTTATCAGTGAAAACACCCCAGCTGATTCACAAAGCTCTGATGGCATCTGTCTCATCTTCATCACAGTAAATACACCCCCCATGGATAACTAAATTAGTTTAGACTTTCTATCCCTTCACATCAATGCATTGGGAAATTATACCCAGTAAACAAGAGCAACAATACCATTTCTGTGACAGCACGAATTACTTAGTTTAAAAATTTTCAAATCCATATTCTTTCATTAATAATGGGGTCAGACAATTTACCAAAAGCAATGACTTGACATAGTAATACCAGATTTTGCAGAATTATTTAAGAGATCACTGCAAATCAGGTTTATGTTAAATAACTGCAAATCACTCCTCTACACAGATCCCTGTCTGAATCTTTTAATACGTGAAGATGCTTTTAGAGTAGGATCTGAATTAACTTTCCCAATACGCAAAGAATGAAGTCTTATGACACTTCTAAATAGTAGTTGCTGGTTTGTTGCCAACCACATTATCAAAAGCACTGGTTACTAAGTAAAAAATATTTTAAGACTAAATTACAGTAAACATGAAAGCTCCACAGTTTAAACCCAATATAAATCAACCATATCCAATTATCAAATGAAAACAAAGAATATTAACTCCTGAAAGCTGAAAGCAAGATTTTTTTAAAAACAATACCAATGGGTATTTTAGACTTTTGCAGGGGTTTTTTTTTGTTTTTTGTTTTGCTGTTTTTCCTTTATAGTCAGGAACTCTTGCTTTCAACTTAAACAGAAGTTCAAGTCCATAACAGGTTGCAGCTCAGGTAAAATACCATGCACAGCATTTGATTACTTCAAAACAGCAGGAACACACAGGCTGAAGAGAGTGGTCAAATAGGGCTTGCTGTTCTCAAAAATTAGGTATAATGGCAAAAGCATTAACATCCATATCTAAAGTTCTTCCTCCAACCCTGGCTTCTGAGGCAGATAATAAACACATCAATTACTGGTAGGTGAAGTACAGTTTTTTTTTTTTTTAAACTTATCTGTTTATTCAATAACCAAGTTTCTTGTTTTTAAGTTACTTTTTTTGTGTCAGTTCCACCAATGAAAATCATTTGGCTTGTACTTTAAAATCTATTCTTCCACATAAAGAATATGAAAATATGTTTGTGGAGGACAACGATGGAGGCTCAGATCACACTGCACCTCTTTAGTCTTCCAACTTGTATATGCATCATACCAAAGTGTCTTGATCCACAGCGCACCATTTTCCAAAGGAGTAACAGTGGGCAGCTGACATGTCACCACTATGGAATATTTATTCTAAACTGGAGACTGCAGTTGTCAGCCTGTGGCACCAGGGAACAGGGAAAAATAGGGTAGTTGAGATTGTTAAGGAGAGTTCTAAAACAGTTTAGGAAATCATGCATATGCATTTACAGTCCATGTGATAGTGACTTTTGGCAACTGCAAAGTGACTGAGACATGGCTTGCTTTAGAAGCATCAAAACAAAGAGGCATGTGTGTTTCAGAGCCTTTTGTTGCTGTTGTTGTTCTTATCATTTGGTAGCCATCTGGTGGTGCTTCATATTGAATGTGGGAAAGATGCTGCACTCAACTGAACTTAAAAATTAAATTCTTTTGTTTGAAGATTGGCTGTTGGATCAAAATTGTAAGTACCTCCTTGTGTTGCTTCAGGAATGAGGCAGGGATCTTCATCAATCTATAAAAAAACAAAACAAAAAAATCCTTATCAAGTTGTGATACTATACATTATGTTGTAAGTGGAATTGACTTTTTACCTCTTAACAAATACTTCTATGTGAATGCCTTAATCACCTAAAAATATTCTGGTAAATCAATAATAATTTGATTAAGAAATTTAATAATTTAAAATTAACACATTTAAAAACTGCCCCGTTCAATTTCTGTATCTGTAGATTTATTTAAGCTATCTGAACATATATCATTTATATAATTACTATTTCTTCCTAGTTAATAGATTACAAACAAGAACTGTTTTTACAAATTTACCTTATAACGTTTCAAAGTATTTAAGAGAAGTGACTGATGGAATGTCTAACAGAAATGTCATCCTACTAATAAAAGGAAAACTCTTAGTAAATTTACATTGTGTAAGAACAGAAAACCAAACACCGCATGTTTTCACTCATAGGTGGGTGATGAACAATGAGAACACTTGGGCACAGGGAAGAGAACAACACTTGCTGGGCTAGTTGGGCTGTGGAGGGGAGGGGAAAGATGGGAGGGCGGGAGGGATAACACAGGGAGAAATGCCTGATGTGGTAGGGGATGGAGACAGCAAACCACCATGGCATGTATGTGCCTATGCAAAAAGCCTGCAGGATGAAGGATGTACACATGTACCCCAGAGCGCAAAGTACAATTAAAAAAAAAAAAATTTACATTGTGTGTAGGTTTTCATTTACATGCAGACACACACTGTTTTAATGTCTACTTACATCATCACCAGAGAAATACTGATCTATGATTTCAAATGCTAATTTATATATGTCTTCATTTTCATGTTGCTGTAAAACTTCAATTTTCTCCAAACCTGGTAAGAATAAATTAATCAAAATAACTGGTTAATTGATAAGGAGATACTAATCAAAAGCATGCTCATTTTAATCATGGAGAAATCCTAAGGAACCCAAAACACCCTGCTCCCCCATCTAAGATGGTGGTTGGGGCTGCTTCTGGTTGGAAAACCAGCATCCCACTAACTTTTTTCCTTCTTAGAAGCCCTTGAAGTACCCGGATCCCTGAAGCAGGCAGTCTAAAAAACACCCAAACAGTCCATTTGACAGAGGGAAACTGTGGCATTGATACGTAAGGAAATTTATTTCAAGTTATAGGTTAAGTTTGTGAAATACTAGAACTGACTCCCCCAGACTGCTTTAATGTAATCTTACTAATCTTACTGTCTCATAAAGTTATTTTTAACTTTTTGTTTTCCAAATGTTATTATTTTTATATAAACACAGTTTTTAGAATGTTATAATTAATATAAATAAAAGATAATTTGAATTTTGAAAAACTTTCTTTAAAAAATGAATATAGGTCTTATGTCCTATAGCCACAATGAACCTGAGAGAAAATATTTCCAGAACAGATATCAGAGAATGCCTTTATTTATATTTCCAATATATTTACTCCATACACCATATACACAAGTTTATCAATTTCAAACCTTACTATTCTTCCTTGAAATGTCTTTTTGAAAGTTATTTTAGGCCGGAGGCAGTGCCTAACGCCTGTAATCCCAGCACTTTGGGAGGGTGAGGCAGATGGATCGAACCCGAGGTCAGGAGTTCGAGACCAGCCTGGTCAACATGGAGAAACCCCATCTCTACTAAAAATTAAAAAAAAAATCAGCTGGGCGTTGTAGTGGTCGCCTGTAATCCCAACTACTCGGGAGCCCGGGCAAGAGAACAGCTTAAACCTGGGAGTTTGAGGTTGCAGTGAGCTGAGATTACGCCACTGCACTCCAACCTGGGTGACAGAGCGGGACTCAGTCTTAAAAAAAAAAGTTATTTTTTAAAATAACTTTAAAATAGTTGCATTTTTTTTCCTTATACGCGAATAAACCAGAAGAATGGGGAAACCATTGCCAAAGAGAATGGATGTAAAGTGCTTTATACAATTATAAAATATTAATATGTATCCTAATTATTACTCCTATAGACAGAAGTAACTATACTGATAAAAAGCTGAAGACTAATATTTCTCTAAGTTACTCAAACTTACTGGGTTATGAACCTGACTACAATGGTAAATTTTAATTATTTAAAAATATTGTAAAAGCAGAATGAGCAGTGAATTAATAGTAAGAAGATCTGGATTTTAATTTTGCTTCTATCACAACCTACTTCTGTGACCTTGGACAAGACTCCTTAAAATCTCTGGAATAATTTCTTCTTAAGAAATCCTCCCGGCTGGGCATGGCGGCTCACGCCTGTAATCCCAGCACTTTGGGAGGCCAAGGCAGGCATTATCACCTGAGGTCAGGAGTTCAAGACCAGCTGACCAACATGGAGGAAGCCTATCTATACTAAAAATATCAAAAATTAGCCGGATGTGGTCGCGTATGTCTAATCACAGCTACTCAGGAGGCTAAGGTAGGAAAATCGCTTGAACCTGGGAGATGGAGGTTGCAGTGAGCCAAGATCGAGCCATTGCACTCCAGCCTGGGCAACAAGAGTGAAACTTGTCTCAACAAAAAAAGAAAAGGAAAAAATCCTCCCAGCCTGAGTATTCTAAGATCTTACTGCATTTGTTTTCTCTTAAAAAAAATAAACAGAAGGCTGGGCGCGGTGGCTCAAGCCTGTAATCCCAGCACTTTGGGAAGCCGAGGCAGGTGGATCACGAGGTCAACAGATCGAGACCATCCTGGTCAACATGGTGAAACCCCGTCTCTACTAAAACTACAAAAAAAAAATTAGCTGGGCATGGTGGCACGTGCCTGTAATCCCAGCTACTCAGGAGGCTGAGGCAGGAGAATTGCCTGAACCCAGGAGGCGGAGGTTGCGGTGAGCCGAGATCGCGCCATTGCATTCCAGACTGGGTAACAAGAGCGAAACTCCGTCTCAAAAAAAAAAAAAAATAAATAAATAAAAATAAAAATAAAAATAAATAAACAGAATAGTCATATAAAGTAGTAATGAAATGTAAAATCTAAAATATGACATTATGATAAACGAATTTAAGGTTTAGACATGTTAGTACATGTTAAACATGTACATTTAAAAATAGAATTTAAACATATATTTCACACGTCATTGCTATAGAAAGTATAATACAGTACTTCAAATCATAATTCTTTCTCATTAAAATTTCGAAGTAATGGCTGGGTGCGGTGACTCATGCCTGTAATCCCAGCACTTTGGAAGCCCAAGGTGGGCAGATCACAAGGTCAGGAGATCGAGACCATCCTGGCCAACATGGTGAAACCCCGTCTCTACTAAAAATACAAAAAAATTAGCTGGGTGTGGTGGCGCACGCCTGTAGTCCCAGCTACTCACGAGGCTGAGGCAGGAGAATTGCTTGAACCCAGGAGGCGAAGACTGCAGTGAGCTGAGATCACAGCACTGCACTACAGCCTGGGAAAAAGAAAAAGACTCAAACTCAAAAAAAAAAAAAAAAAAAAAAAGAAGAAAAAACTTCGAAGTAACTGCCACAGCAATAACTTCAGCCTGTAGTTGTGGCAATCATAAGAACCATTACAAGACTGAAACGACATATCTAGGTGACTCAGAAGTCAGTAACCTTTTCCAACTATATGAAATAGCATTTCCTAAAGTATCGTCTACAAAATAACATGGTAATAACACACAAAAAAGTGTTTCACTGTTAAGGAGTTTGAGAAATGCTGGATTAAATAAGCCTTTAAAATTTATGTAGTGGTTGTAAGGGTTCTTGATTTGCCCTCATGCACTGTGACTTCAAGAGAAGTATTAGTGTTTCCTAAAAAGCAATGTCAGGCTGGGAATGATGGCCCATGCCTATAATCCTAGCACTTTGGGAGGCCAAGGCAGGCAGATCACTTGAGGTCAGGAGTTCAAGACCAGCCTGGCCAACATAATGAAACCCCGTCTCTATTAAAAACACAAAAATCAGCTGGATGTGGTGGTGTGCACTGGTAATTCCAGCTAACTGGGAGGCTGAAGTGTGAGAATCGCTTGAACTCAGGAGGCGGAGGTTGCAGTGAGCTAAGACTGTGCCACTGCACTCCAACCTAGGCGACATAGCAAGATTTTGTCTCAAAAAAAAAAAAAGGCAATGTCAATCTCCAGAAGGTTATATAGTGACCTTCACAACCAGTTTTTGCAAAGTATGGACTACTATCTTCTGGAAAATCCCCTTGGAATGCTAACATAGTGAATAAAGTAAAGCAACATAGTGTGATCGTTTAAAAACAACATATCCTAGTAATTTTCTAATACACTGACTTTAAAGAACTCATATTTCAGAGTTCCAGTGCTCAAATACTTTCAAAGACTTTTCTTCAATCAATCCACTCTTACCTCCACATTCCTCTATTATTTCAGCTATTGTGCTTGCTTCATCACCAGCCATTATCAGAATGTTTTTCAGACCATCTAGAACCACCTGAACCACTTGAGAATCTTTCACTGATAGTAAATTACAGAATGGTGGTATTACATTCTGCTGTACAAGGTACTCAACCTAGACAACAAAAGAGAAGACATATTTTTATTTATATAATTATCTATTTCCCAGCAGGGTGTGTGGTAGTGTGCACCTGTAGTTCCAGCTACATGGAAGGCTGAGACAGGAGAATATTTTGAGCCCAGAGTTGGAGGCTGTAGGGCATTATGATCATGCCTGTGAATAGCAACTGCACTCTAGCCTAGGCAACATAGCTAGACTTCATCTCTTAAAATAATAGTTATCTTTTCCCCCAAAATAACACAATACAAAGCTTAAAAACAGTCAGCAACTACTAAACATCAGAGAGTAGAGTGCTTTCCAATATATTAATAATCATGACAGTTACAGGTTTTCAAACTCACCTGATCTTTTCTGCCACTTATTGTTAAGTTGCTGATTGCCCAAGCAGCTTCTTTTTGTGTTCCAAAGTCCCCCTGAAGGTTAAAAATGAGATCATAAAATGGATTCTTTATCCAAAAAGTCTTGGTTATAACAGATTAATAGACATGGTGAACTCATAATATGACCAACCTTAGCAAGTTGATGAATAATCATAGGAATTAATCCAGCATCTATTACAGCTTGAACTTGTTGTTGGTTGCCTGCTGTTATGTTGGAAAGGAACCACACTGCTTCCTACAATTGAACAAAATATAGGGCATCTTTATTTGAAAAAAATACCTTTAATGCCTTTCCATTTTAATATATTTTATGTAGACGATAAAAAAGTCACCTAAATTATGTTAAAGAGACTGAATCTAAAAAGTTATCACGTATACAAACTCTCCCATTTTAAACAACTTATAAGGAAATTTCCATCAATTATATTTGGGCCCCAATAGCCTGGCATTTATTTATTCATTAATATATAGGCCTACTATAAGCTAGGCATTATTCTAGGCAATGGTGATACAAAAATGAATGAAACAGATAGAAATCTTTCCTCTTGGAGCTTATATTTCTGTGCATTAGCTTCCTCTAAAAGATAGAAATAAATATGCAACTGAATTTCTAAAACTACTTAAAAACTACTTCTCATAAAGGTGAATTTTTTTATTTTAAAAGCATTTAGACACAAGATATAGTCATTCAACTATTCCACACAAATTAACCATCTAACTAATCTAGAATGGGTCTATATAACAAATATTCTAAAACCACAGAATTTATAAGTCATAAACAAACATGTTTAGTGAGCTGTTTACAGGTTAGTATCACACATGTATCTTCCCTTCCACAGCTGAATTTATTTTGCTACCCAACTATGGTAAGATGTTAATAACTGGTGAATCTGTGTTTAGAGTATATGGGTGTTCACTATACTATTCTTACACATTTCTTGTAGATTTAAAGAGTTTCAAACAAAAATGCTGAGGAAAGAAAATCAAGTTGGTAACTTGTACTTCCAGGGTCCCACGATGGTCTCAAGATCCAAGAAACAAATTTTCAAGGCAAAAAATTTTTGAAGTAACTAATTGGTTACTGAAGCTAAGAAAGCATTTCTATGACCCTTTCTCTACTCCACGATACCCTCACTTAAAAGCATATTGCATCACAGGCCAGAACCTTTCTCTGCTGACTTCTGCCCAGCTTCCTCACTTCTCAGTTGTTTCCAATTATGGAATATATTCATTTAGCTAAAAAAAAAAAAAAAAAATCACCTATATTGTTAAAAATTTCTATAGTAAAAATAACTGGCCCAGAGTCTGATAGCCTTTGGCTTCTTTCTCTTCACTGGAACAAATGTGTCTATAAAATGTGATTTTTGACAACATATTTTTCTATAAGAACCCAACAGTCAAATAATACTCAAGCAACTATATAAACATAGTTATGACAAAGAAGAAATGATCAGTTCTGCTGTGTTTGGGTGATAGTAGTATTTTAGGCAGATAAAACTTCAGAAAATTAAATGTAAATTTAAACCACAACAAGACACCACTTCACATCTACTAGGATGTCACTAATAATTTTTTTAAATAGAAAATAATAAGCATTGGCTAGGATGTAGAGAAATTAGAATTCTTATTGCTGGTGGGAATGTAAAACAGTGCAGCTACTATGGAAAACGTTTTGGTGGTTTCTCAAAAAGCTAAACCCAGAATTATCATATGATGGAGCAATTCTACTCTCAGTTATATATCCAAAGAAATTGAAAGCAGGAACTTAGATATTTGTATGCCATTGTTCATTGCAGCATTATTCATAATAGTGAAAAAGTGGAAACAACCCAAGTGTCCATCAACAGTAGAATGGATAAACAATATGTGGTATATACATACAATGGAATATTTATTCAGCCACAGAAAGAATGAAGTTCTGACGCATGCTGCAAAATGGATGAACCTTGAAACATGCTAGATGAAATAAGCCATAAAGACTTATTACATACTAAACCTTGAAACATGCTAGATGAAATAAGCCATAAAGACTTATTACATACTAATAAGTACATATTACACAATTAATAATAAACTTGTCTATCAAGCTTGAAATCTTAAAGAGTAATTGTTTATGATCCTTGAATTTAGGCAGTTTGTCTTTGGGTCCAATCTAATTTTGCTGGGAGATCAAATTATGATCTGTTTAAAAAAAAATACCAGCCCATTCAAATGGCAGATTTTGTCTGCACTTTCACCTAGCGGCTACTAACTTAATGATTGCTGCTATGCTCAGTCTATTTAAATAAAAACATAGGCAGTCTAAAAATGTGTTTTACTCTGTGATGATTGGGGCAGCACCCACCAGAAGCAATTAAAAGTTCAAACAAAACAACTGCAGAGGTGATTTAAAATAATTCTCATCTTCACTGCAGTGTTTTTTTTAAAAAAAAAATAAGTAGCAATAGAAACAAGGAGACAGTTAAAAACGAGATACAGAAAGAGAAAGAAATAGCACGATGAGGGCATTATATGCCTTACCTTATTTATCTTCTCTTTTGGGTGTGATAAGAGATTTGGGAAGTGTGACAGGACATCACAATTGAGAACAACCTGGGTCTGCTCGTCAGTGCCAGTCACTATGTTGCCAACTGCTCTGAGGGCTGCTGTCTAGATTGGGGATAAAATGTTTTCTACACATTTATTTGTTTATGATAAGACTGATTCTATATTTTTCATAATCCTGAGAAAGTAAAAATGCAAGGGTGAAATGATTAACTTATTTCATACTTTTACAAAGCATCAAGCAGTCTGACAGCAATTCTGAATTTTAAATAGTCTCTTCTAAAAAACTGAAACTTTATGAAAAAAAAAAAGTGTGAAAATTGGTTGAAAAAAGATTCAAAAATAAAAGGAAATTAAAATTTTGGAAGTCTAATTTCTTAAGGCTGGGCCTGGTGGCTCATGCTTGTAATCCCCACACTTTGGGAGGTCAGGGCGGGCGGATCACCTGAGGTCAGGAGTTTAAGACCAGCCTGGGCAACATGGTAAAACTCCATCTCTACTAAAAATACAAAAATTAGCTGGGTGTGACAGTGCATGCCTGTAATCTTGCTACTCGGAAGGCTGAGGCAGGAGAATCACTTGAATCTGAGAGGCAGTGAGAAGAGATAGTACCACTGTACTCTAGCTTGGGAAACAGGGCAAGACTCCATCTCAAAAAAAAAAAAAAAAAAAAAAAAGCTGGGCACGGTGGCTCACGCCTGTAATCCCAGCACTTTGGGAGGCCGAGGCGGGTGGATCACGAGGTCAAGAGATCTAGACCATCCTGGTCAACACGGTGAAACCCCGTCTCTACTAAAAATACAAAAAATTAGCTGGGCATGGTGGCGTGTGCCTGTAATCCCAGCTACTCAGGAGGCTGAGGCAGGAGAATTGCCTGAACCCAGGAGGCGGAGGTTGCGGTGAGCTGAGATAGAGCCATTGCACTCCAGCCTGGGTAACATGAGCGAAACTCCGTCTCAAAAAAAAAAAGAAAGAAAGAAAGAAAAGAAAAAAATATTTTAATAAAGGCCTGGTATGGGCACACATTTCCATCCAGAAAGTCACTTTGGTATAAGCAGGATAAACAGATCTATCAAGTGCCTACCCCTAATTAGAGTGGGAGTGAGAAAGAGGAAGTGCAATTAGGAGGCTATTGCAATTATTTGGGAGAAAGATAATAAGTCTTAAACTAAATCAGTGGTTCTAGATAGATAGAGACAGATTTGAAGCTATGTAAGAATAATTGAAATGATTTTGTAAAGAAATGGGAATTGTAAGGAGGAATCAAAATTTCTAGCTTAAGCCATGCTGTTCACTGAAAGCAGACAAGGAAGAAGAGCAGGTTTGGGGGAAATGATCATTTCCTTTCTGTCTAGTTTATCATGGAAAGTTTTAAGGAGTTCTTAGATGATATGTATAAAGGGTCAGAACAATTGGCTATACAGGTCAGGAACTCAGCAAAGAATCTGGGTGAGATTAAGATTTGGAAATCAACAAAATCAGGCTCAGGGGATTAGCAGAAGAAATCGAAGATAAGCACTTGTAATAGAGTTAAAGCCTAGTTGTACAAGTTAACTGGTTCTAACAAACACAATTCTATACAAATAAGAAACATTTAAAAATACTTACTTGAACTTTGACTTCCTGATGACTCAGAAGGGGCACAAGAAATGGCACAACCCCTGAATCGATAACCATCTGTATCTGCTCATTACCTCCATCTGTCAAGTATGACAGAGCCCAAACAGTGTCTACAAGAATCTACAGGAAACACAAAAGAAAAAGCAGTTTACACATTTGTTTGAATGCTTTAAATGTATAAGACACCTCGGTAGCAGTGACAGAAAAAGTTATCAAATTTCACGTTTTAGCTTAGTGGCAAAAATATCTGCTTAACTGATTAATCTATTAAGTAGCAAGTACTTTCTCTTTCTCTCAATGCCTACCTCTGAGTGAGACACATAAGTCCGGGAAAACTTCCATCCCAGCTTCTAAATTTATGTATCAGATAGATGAATTTTAAAACAGGCAGAAAGTAATCCTCCCTGCCCTCACAAATTAGCTACCCGACAATCACACAGAAAAACACTATATATAAGAATGAGGCCAATATACCACGCTGTTTCAAGTTCAGAAGAGAACAGAAAGGTCATCTATCTACTGGTTTTCCAACATTAGCAATACTATTTTTCAGACTACTAAAGTAAACTAATAAAAGAAATGGCTTGGCACTTTAACTTCATCTGGGGAAAAAATTGTTGGAAAATCTCCTGAAATGTGTCCCCAGCTGAAAAGCCTGGATCATAAGCCATGCCCTATCCCCATCCTAACTTTGCAAATACATAAAAGAAAATAGGCTCAGAGATCTGGTGATTCATTCAAGTCAAAGATCTTGTATGTGGCTTTGCTTGGTGTTGTCACAAAGGAATATAAGCACTGGTTATAGCTTATGTGAAATCATGATGTTTCCTATTAGGCCACATCTTTTTGCCCTAAAAAAAAAATAGCAGGCACGTGAATTCACATACCCTTTAAAAAGGCAAATAAATGAATAAGAATAAAATAAAACAGGGCCAGGTGCAGTGGCTCACGCCTATAATCCTAGCACTTTGGGAGGCTGAGGCAGGAGGATCACCTGAGGTCAGGAGTTCCAAACCAGGCTGACCAACAGGAAAAACCCTATCTCTACTAAAAATACAAAAAACATTAGCTGGGCGTGGTGGCGCATGCCCGTAATCCCAGCTACTCAGGAGGCTGAAGCAAGAAAATCACTTGAACCCGGGAGGCAGAGGTTGCAGTGAGCTGAGATCCCACCATTGCACTCTAGCCTAGGCAACAAGAGTGAAACTCTGTCTCAAAAAAATAAAATAAAACTACACATATAACCCACACCCCTTTAGCATTACTAAGAGTCAGAGAACACTAAGAATTTTCATTATCTGTAGGAGGAGAAAAAATTAAATTCTAGCTTTTGTCTGGATATCTTGAGGCAAGATTCTGTATAAGAGAGACCAGAGAAGGAGAGAGGGCAGTCCACTTATATGGCCTGCAAAGCCTGAAATATTCTCTGAACCTTTACAGAAAATTTTGCTGATCTCTTAACTAGAGCATAGCCTCATTCAACAGATGACTAGGGAAGCTTCGGCAACAGGACTGATAAATGAGCATTTAATACATTTAATTGTACATCAAGGACAAACACAGCAATAGAAAGAACGAAGTTCTGACACACGCTGCAAAATGGATGAACCCTGAAAACATGCTAGATGAAATAAGCCATACATAAATATGTATTACATACTAATAAGTACATATCACATGATTAATAATAAACTTGTCTATCAAGCTTGAAATCCAAAAAAGTAATTTTATATGATCCTTTAATTTAGGTACTTCATCTTTGGGTCCAATCTAATTTTGCTGGGAAACTACCAAATCTTCAAAGATCAGATAGATTTGATTCTATATAAATCATTCCAGAGTACAGAAAATGAAGGAAGCATAACATTAACACCTAAACTTTAATAAAACAATAAAAGTATAAATTAATACCTAACAAATTATGATTATCATGCCATTATTTATACTATAATTAAAATTAATATTAATATTCATAATTAATGTAAATTATTGCCTAAAAGAACAAAAGCTAAACTGCAAACCAGTATCACTTATGTGAATGCGAATGTAAAAATCTGAAATATTATTAAACAGAATCACTTACTATAATGAGAAACTAATATATAATGATCAAGAGATTATTCAAAGAATGGAAGGACAGTTCAATTTTAAAAACATCATTAATATAAGTTTTATTAATAATTTTAAGGAGAAAAATAATAGAATTTTCTCCATATCACCCTGAAAAATTCATCACATCATTTTTTCAGTGTTCTTGATTAAAAAAATAAAAGGAATTTATAGATATTTCTCTAAATAAAATATCTCTAGATCAGACAAAATGTAGATACAATTTTAAAAAGATAGATGAATTTGATTATAAACAAAAAGTTCACCTGGCAAAACATCACAGTCAAAGTCAAAAGACAAACTAGGGAAGTATTTAAAATATGGAAGAGCTAATATACTTAACATATAAATAACTCTTGCTGGGTGCAGTGGCTTACGCCTATAATCCCAGTACTTTGGGAGGCCGAGGCAGGCGGATCACCTGAGGTCAGGAGTTCGAGACCAACATGGCCAACATGGTGAAACCCCCTCTCTACTAAAAATACAAAAATTAGCCAGGCGTGGTGGCAGGCACCTGTAATCCCAGCTATTCAGGAGGCTGAGACATGAGAATAGCTTGAACCCTGGAGGTGGAGGTTGCAGTAAGCTGATATTGTGTCATTGCACTCCAGCCTGGGGGACAGAGCAAGACTCCATCTCAAAAAAAACAAACAAACGAAACAAAACCAAAAAAACAACAACTCTTAAAACCTAAGAAAAAGACTAAAAATTCTATAGAAAAACAGTTAAAATATGACCAGTCTGTTCACAAAGGTACAAATTAAAATGGCCCTTAAACAAATGAAATAATGTTAAACTTGATTCATAAAAAGTAAAATGCAAATTAAAAGATACTATTTCTCACCTATCAGATGAGCAAAATTTTAAATGTGACAACACTCTCTACTGGCAAGGATACCGAAAAAGTCACTTTCATTTTTGAATTACATACAGTAAGCTATGCATCACTGCATATGTAACAGATAAAGAATTCAAAAAATGCCATTTAAAACTGTCAAAACAGTAAAAAAGAAAAGATGTAAGAATAAAGGTAACGACTAGAATAAGAATACAAACCTTCCTAAATACCAAGGCAAAATGGCACAATCCTTAAGCAGGGAATTTGGCAGTATGCAACAAAATTACAAATACATTCACTCTTTGACCCAGCAATCCTGCTTCGAAGAATACACCCTGAAGATGTACCTCCAATAATATGAAAACACATAATGGTCATTGGTATAATACTTTTACATTTGCAAAATTCAGAAAATAGCCTAAATGCCTAACCTTAATAGTGTGTTTATGTCCACAAAACAGAATCCTGTGCAAAATGACACGATTCCCTAAGATGTTTCTCCATTACATGGTCCCTACTATTAGTAGGAAGTCATTTTTTTTCTAAGATAATAATGAAACTGTAGACTGAGATTAATTAATGGTTTTCAGTGGGGTCTCCATGACAATATCTCAAAGGCTGGGAGAAAGTAAGCTACCGCTGGGTCTTAGGCACCCTGAAACTGCAGACATTTGCAGTCTTTAATTTTTTATTTTTAGAGATGGGGTCTCAGTGTGTTGCCTAGGCTGGACTTGAACTCCTGGGCTCAAGTGATTTTCTTGCCTCAGCCTTCTGAGCAGCTGGGACTACAGATACTGCCTGGCTTAATTTTGTTTTTAAATATATTGGGCCTTAATAGAAATTTTCACTTAAAAAAAAAAAACGCTTTAAAATTTGAAATCCACAGCACAGGATTATTGGGCCATTCCAGCTTCTTTTAAATTTGCTTTCCTTATCTCCATCATCAGGCTAACACTGCTCAGTCTTTGATGCTTGTAATTTTACCTGTTGCTGTCTTTTCCCACCTGAGCTGCTTCTGCTATTTTATACTTTCTTCTCCTACTATTCTTTTTTCTGTGTTTTCCCTATTTCTTGATTTCTATGCTAAAGTTCCTGGCTTTTATGGCCACTAATAGTCAATAATAGTCAATGACTAATAGTCAATGAGAATACTCTTTTCCTTCTAGTTAATAATCTGATTAAAATCGTGTGCCAACAAGGTCTTCAGTAATCAGGGTCTACTTTGTGTCTGCTTTTCACTGCTAGAAAGCTTTAGGACTTGTAACCTCAGCAATATTTCACACTTGAAGACTGCTAGAAAACTGCTTTCTAGACACATGCACACACGTATGCTCTAGATTGACAACTCTATAGGGTCCTTTTTTGGGGGGGGGAGATGGAGTCTTGCTCTGTCGCACAGGCCAGAGTGCAGTGGCACAAACTTGGCTCACTGCAACTTCTGCCTCCCAAGTTCAAGGGATTCTCCTGCCTCAGCCTCTGAGTAGCTGGGGGTACAGGTGTACACTGTCACGCCCGCTTAATTTTTGTATTTTAGTAGAGACGAGGTTTCAGCGTGTTGCCCAGGCTGGTCTGGAACTCCTGAGCTCAGGTAATCTGCCCGCCTTGGCCTCCCAAAGTGCTGGGATTACTGGCGTGAGCCACCATGCCTAGCCTACAGGGTCAATATTTTAAACTAACAATCTTGAAAACTTGTGTTATGTGAGCCAAAGGAAAATCTCTAGCAAACAAAAGTCTTAAAATAAGTATATGGGCAGTTATACAAGCTTCGGTGATTATTGTCACCTCCAGTAAATATGCTAACAAATTATGTCCTGTTAGGCAACATTACTGGAAACTACTACTAAGTATAGTACTTCACAGAAGAGTAGATGTCTACAGAAAGTCCATGGAGTGTTAACTTCACACAGGCTTCAAAGAGATAATTAGAGGTGAACTAAGTTACAATTGAATACTTACACTTGGTCCTGTTATTCAGTAAAGGGTAACTTGGTGGGCACTGGGTGCTCAAATCCTGCACATTACAAGGAACTGCCAGATAATGTGTGAACCCTCAGAATATCCTGCCTGATAAAAATACCTGTGTATACCTGACACCTTGGCAGCACCCAGTATAATTTAAAATGGCAAACACCTCTTTTTGTTTTCCTGTGCCCTGGGCCGTGCTGTATCAATTTGACCCCTGAGAAGACCATCTAAGGTCAGTCACGTGAGTAGTCCATGCTATGTGACTGATCCTCTACAAAACCTGTGCAAAGTTCATGAGCTCACCTGGTTGACAATACTCTATATATGTTGTTACACGTTACTGCTGGGAGAATTAAGTGCTGTCCATACAACTCCACTGGGAGAGGACAACTAGAAGCTTGCACTTGGTTTCTCCTGAACTCCACCCTATCTGCCTCTAGTCTTTGTTGATTTTAACCTGTATCCTTTTGCTGTAATGACATGAATACAACAGCTTTTCTGAATTCTGTGAGACTTAGCAAATAATCAAACCCAAACGTGGTCTTAGGGACTCTTGTCACCATCTGCTACCAACGATCATGTGTCAGCACATAATCAATCTGCTACAACAGATTAATTTCATTTGTACTACCAGTAAAATAAGCTAGATTTATATCAGCTTGATAATCAAAATTGTCTACGCAATGCAAGTCTTTGATGAACAACTTCAAAAAGGGCCAGAAAACCAAATGCTACAGAATGACTGCAACTACAAATTATCTTTAAGCAGCACAACAACTAGAAAACCATGAACACAAACTGACCTAATCAGCCCAGATTTCTCCTCTAGTCCTCTGGGTTAATATTTACTTTTGCTTCTAATGTCACACAGGCAGATTAAAGTCCAAAACCCATCTAACTGTCTCCAGAATTATTCTCCAACATGCCAATCCAGCTTTCTCACTAGTCATCAGCTCATACATTCTTTTTTTTTTTTTTTTTTTTTTTGGACACCGTCTTGCTCTGTTGCCAGGCTGGAGTGCAGCGGCGCAATCTCGGCTCGCTGCAACCTCCGCCTCCTGGGTTCAAGCAATTCTTTCGCCTCAGCCTCCCAAGTAGCTGGGACCACAGGTACGTGCCACCACGTCCGGCTAATTTTTGTATTTTTAGTAGAGACAGGGTTTCACCATGTTGGCCAGGATGGTCTCTATCTCTTGACCTCATGATCTGCCCACCTCGGCCTCCCAAAGTGCTGGGATTACAGGCATGAGCCACGGCGCCCAGCCAGCTCATACGTTCTTAACTCATTCCTGTTGCTTTATATCTCTCCCTGCTGCTATTCTTATTTTCTGCTGTCTCCTACTCTAAAACACAAGTTAGAAAGCTAGGTATTATCCTTGACTCTTTTCTATCACCACCCACAGCAAACTCAGCAAATTTATCACCTAAGCATTTCTCAAGTCTCCCCTTGCCTTTTCATTCCTTATGCTTCAGCTCTAGTATTGGTCCTAATTTTCTCTTATCCGTACCACAAAACCACCACCAATCTGCCTTCCCAACTCCAGTCTCCCATAAAATCTATACTTGATCCAATTAGTTTGCACTATCAATCCAAAATAAAAATTTGACCATTTATTCTTTGGCTCCTTATCTGCTACATAAAAAGGATATGTGAGTCTTAATGTGGTATACTCTATTAAATCTCTGCCTTATTTTTTCCCTGCCCTTTGTTCTAGTTTATGCTTCTATTATACTACTTTTCTTTTCTTTCATTTATTTTTTTGACACATCCTTTTGCTCTGTTGCACAGGCTGGAGTACAATGGCGTGATCTTGGCTCACTGCAACCTCTACCTCCCCAACTCAAGTGATTCTCCTGCCTCAGCCTTCTGAGTATCTGGGATTACAGGCATGCATCATGATGCCCAGCTAATTTTTCTATTTTTAGTAGAGTCGGGGTTTTGCTATGTTGGCCAGGCTGGTCTAGAACTCCAGACCTCAAGTGATCTGCCCACCTCAGCCTTCCAAGGTGCTAGGATTACAGGTGTAAGCCACCGTGCCCAGACATCATCACACTACTTTTAAAAACTCCTTTGTTGGTTCTTCTTCCCTTGTTGCCATTGCTCAAATGCTGCGAATTCCTCAGAGTTACATTTTTAGCCCTTCTTCTGAAATACAGCCTCCCCTAGGCAATCTCATTCAATGCGCATGTTTTCATCAATCCCTTAAATACTGACAAATCCAAAATCTGTATTGTCTTTTGCTTTTGGAAAATATGGCCACTGAAGAACAACAAATTCCAAGTTCTACTCACTTTATTTCCCAACACTCTAAGTTTTTTCTCCCTTAACCATTCCTATTATTGCAATTTAATAATAGTTCATGCCTTCATCAACTTCCTTAAACCTATTATGATAGCAAAATACACCTACCTACATTCAAACATTCCCCAATCCAGGCTTTCCATACCTTTTCTGCGTTGTCTGTTACAGGTAATTTTATCTGTATATAACAGAAATACCATTTCTCAATTTAAAAAGTCTGCAATGACTTTGCACTCATTACAAGATAAACCTAAAACTCTTTAATACAGAATCAAAAACTCATACAAAAAATTAGCCAGGCATGGTGGCGTGCACTGTAATCCCAGCTACTAGAGAGGCTGAGGCAGGAGAATCCCTTGAACCCAGTAGGCGGAAGTTGCAGTGAGCCTAGATCATGCCACTGCACTCCAGCCAGGGTGACAGAGCAAGACTCCATCTCAAAAACAAAACAAAACAAACAAAAAAACAAAGGAAAAAGGGAAAAAGAAAGACTGAAAATTAACTCCTTAGCAAATGTGTTAGATTATCATCTACCTGTATTCTCCTAAATCTCCATGTATTCTTGAGTCCTTAATATCTTCACCATGTTCTTGAAATGACTTTCTCTCAACCTGTCAAAATCCTACTTATCTTAGTTGTAAGACATGAGACAAATTACTTAAGTACCTCTGCTTCTTTTACAATATTTATAGATGATGGAGATAATGAAAGTACCATCTCACAAGACTTTTTTAAGAATTAAATGGGTTAATATATTAAAAGTGCTTACAACAATGTGTGGCACATTTTAAACTCAATAAATACTAACTATGAACACTATAATCTGACTCCATCCCCACTTCCTTCTCCTTATAATGCTCATCTCAAATGTTACTTCCTCAATGAAGCTTTTTGCTTTGCCAGACAAAATTATCTGTGCTTCCATGATATAGCACACTTTGATCATTCCTCTACTGTATTTTTGTTTTCTTGTTGGCTTTCATACGATGTTTCATGTTTATGTGCTCATGGTATGATTTTTTTCTTCACTGTGAGTTTGTGGATCATACTGAATATGTGATCATGGTATGAAAAAGTACAGGCCTTGGACCTGGCTTCAATTCTCAGGTATGGCTCTCATTCATTGTATGATCTTAAAAGGTTATTCAACTTTACTGGATTTCAATCTCCGTATTGTAAAACAGGAGAATAAAACTTATCTTACAAGGGTACTGGGGTAAGGTACAAAGAGACTACAGAAAGAGATCCAGTACTGCAATTTCTTGACATAAGTTCATTCATTTTACTCTTTCTACATTTTTAATGTTAAGGTCTTAGAGGGCACGATCTCTTTATATGTTATCGTTGAGTGTACAATTCATGGCACAATTCTGGCTTTAAGTGGAACAATTTGTGAGTGTTTGCTAAACTTGGCTAATATACCTGTAACTATAGTACACTGCCATTTAATAACCCGGCTTTCACATAAACACAAGCAATAGATGATGAAAGCTTTTATTTGCCTATAATTAATTCTATAATGTTCTGGGGAAAAGTCCTGAGGCAAACAACAGATATTCTGCTTATTCCCCTCTTAATCTTTGCTGTCAGAAACCTTACAACTAAACTTTTGTATAATTTTACTTTTTCCTTTACAGATATTATATGTCTTTTGTTAAGTCAGTTTATATCCATGTTGAAAATAAGACAGCATATATATAAACACATTTTACTTCATTTTAATGACATTTTAGGCTGTGTCAAACAAAAAAATCACTTTACTTTTAAAAGATTCCATCCTAAGAGCTTAAAATCTGCAAATGAGCTAAAATAATGTGATTCTTTTTTTTTTTTTTTTTTTTTTTTTTTGAGACAGAGTTTCGCTCTTGCTGCCCAGGCTAGAGTGCAATGGCAAGATTTCAGCTCACCGAAACCTCCACCTCCCAGGTTCAAGCAATTCTCCTGCCTCAGCCTCCTGAATAGCTGGGATTATAGGCATGAACCACCACGCCTGCCTAATTTTGTATTTTTAGTAGAGACAAGGTTTCTCCATGTTGCTCAGGCTGGTCTCAAACTCCCAATCTCAGGTGATCTGCCCACCTTGGCCTCCCAAAGTGCTGGGATTATAGGCGTGAGCCACTGCACCCAACCATGATTCAATTTTTATATACAAACTACATTACCTTGTGAGAAACGTAAGCAAAAATGTATTTTCTTTGTCCCAATGATAAATTACACACAATTCACAATTCTGCCACACATATACACATATGTATGTACATGTTACATGTATGTAAACAAAGATAAGATTACAAAAACACAAATATACAACAAATCAGAAAGAGATGTTAGTTAGAATAACAGACACTGGATCAACACTAGTCACTGAAATTTATCCACTGTTTTTACTCCATGGAAAAGTAACAATTTACCTTATCGCAATATTTAGGAGAATTTTCAGATTGCCTAGATAGTATCAAACTTGCTAGAATGTAGACAGTAAATGCTTCACTAAATCTAAATATAATGAAAAAATTACCTAAAAATGCCTTGCATTTAAAACTATATATTCTTCAATACTATACTCAAAAAGGTTGTAGCATGAAAAGGCAACATGGTTTTGTGACAAGTACACAAGACCTGTTGTGAGAAGACTTCAGTTTGAATATTGACTCTGACACTTATTAGCTCTTCTACTTAAGACATTTAACCACTCTAAGGCTCTGTTTCTTCTTATTCTATAAAAGCGGGCGGCAGAGGTGGGGGAGGTAATATCTAGCTTACCTATTGTAAGAACCAATGAAATTTAAAAAAAAAAAGTAAGGTGCTTCATAAAGTTATACTGCTTTACAAACATTAATGCTTAAAAACACTACTTAATAATGATACAAATAAACTACGTATGTAGTAATTTCTCAAAAGGGAGTATTTTTTGCTGGCTGGCTGTTACAGCTTACAGATTGAAACTATGAACCTAATTTAAACTTAATCCTACTTCTGAAAACTATATATACATTGTAGAAACTTGGTAAGTTGATAAAATGTACATGAACACTTATACAAAAACCCTTTCAGTCCCAACAAGAGCAAAATCCCCATCTAAGCTGCTTCTTTACTTACGTTTATATCCGTATGGTATATGAGGACACATAAAGCTGGCAAAATCTGGGGAAGTAAGATAAACAATAATTAACACTAGAGTTAATGAATATGTCTGTAAAACTAAAAAACTTTGACATAAAAGGCAGTAAATATGGTTTGTAGGGTGAGAAAGACAATGTTAAATTTATTTGAATACCTATTAGGAAAATGAAAATCTGATAAATTCAATCTAAAAAATTAAAAACATATTTCAAATGTTAAACTAAAATATATTCAATTAACAAGTTAAAACATCCAAATAAATCTGACAGAAGTTAATGCACCTTAAAAGAAAAACGTTTGTTTTTAATAACCTTCTTTATGACATAAAATGTCAAGTGGAAAAAACGGAGATCAAGTATACAGTTATAGCTATTTAAGAAAAAGCTACGCACACTTAAAACTGCCATAATTGTCTCACTTACCTGCTTAAAGTAAAAACACGATTTTACTTAATAAAACTACTTAAGTTAAAGTTTTCAACTTAAGCTTTAGTCAAGAAAATTCTAACCATTACAAAGTACAAACTTTGCTTCTTGAATTCAGGCCTCAGATCTGCTTTTAAAATCCCAGAGGAAGGGAGTGGGGGGGTAGTAGGAAATCACACTAAATACCTTTGCATAGCGACAAAAAGTAGCAGGTGCTGAAGATGTCTCTTATAAAGAAAGACAGTTGGTCGAGTGTGGTGGTGTGCTGGCTCACGCTTGTAATCCCACCAATTTGGGAGGCTGAGGTGGGTGGACTGCTTGAGGTAGTTCAAGACCAGCCTGGCCAACATGATGAAACCCCATCTCTACTAAAAATACAAAAATTAGCTTGGCATGGTGGTGTGCACCTGTAATCCCAGCTAATTGGGAGGATGAGACATGAGAATCGCTTGAACCCGGGGGGCAGGGGTTGCAGTGGGTGAAGATTGTGCCACTGCACTCCAGCCTGGGCAGCAGAGTGAGACTTTGAAAAAAAAAAAAAAAAAAAAAAAAAAAAAAAGATAGAGATAACACCGCCAACAGTGAATAAAGGTTACGTAGGATCCCAGCACTTTGGGAGGCTGAGGTGAGTGGATCACTTGAGGTCAGGAGTTCAAGACCAGTTTGGCCAACATACTAAAACCCTGTCTCTACTAAAAGTATAAAAACTAGCTGAGTGTGGTGGCACTGGCCTGTAATCCCAGCTGCTTGGGAGGTTGAGGCATGAGAATCATCTGAACCTGGGAGGTAGAGGTTGCAGCAAGCTGACACCATGCCACTGCACTCCAGCCTGGGCAACAGAGCAAAACTGTCTCAAAAAAAGGAAAAAAAAAAAAACAAAAAAAGAAAAGAAAAGAAATCATCTGGACTTAAAGCAAACTCATTCAAGAACATCTGCATATAAATATACTAGTTTTACCTGTAGCAACCACCTTTTATAGCTTTAAACCAACAATGCAATACAGTAATAAAATTTTGAGATTGTCTTCCTTTTATATTTTTCTCTTTGAATTTTTTGTTTTCTTTTTATGAAGGTAATCAATAAAAAAATAAGCATTAGGATGAACTGACATTCTTTCAACTTTTATTTCATACGAGTCAGTAATTAAATATGGTACATTACTTTAAAAATCTCACACCTGCAATGAAATTGGTAAAGGTGTTATTTTGTCCCCTGTACATGATTTCCTGAAGTATAAACATAGGGAAAATATACCATCTGGCCTTTACAATTCTTCATTTACCTCCTGAACTGTCTCCATAGGCGGTGGGGGATCCTTATTCCTGCAGAGATTGACAATGACCCATGTGACGTTCCGAAGGAAGGTGATGGGAATGGAGGGATTGATGAAGGACAGAAGAGGTTTGACAACTCCCAGTGATATGACATAATCTCTACATTGAGGACCATCACCTACAGAAATGAAAATTGTATTTAAAAAAAAATTACATTCAGGATGAGAAAGTCTGAAATGTATGCAATGGCTCATGTGGGAACACTGACGTTCTATGTTTCCTCACCATTAGGCAAAGGCATCAAGTGTTATTTCTCCAGATTTTGATTTGGGGAACATAAATTTAACCTACCAATGCTAACAGCAAATTGTATATCCTTTTCAAAGAGTATCATCTTAAGTTAGTATTTATGAGGCAAGAAGATAGTCAACCCACATTAAATTCAGAGGAAACATAGTATGTAATGGCTATGCCAATGTAGAAGAAAAGTTAATTTAGATTCTTAACTAGAGTCCTTTCAAACCTAATTGCCACTTACCTATAATGTTTCCCAAAGCCCACACTGCTTGTTCACAAACATTCTGATGTGGTGAATGAAGAAGTCTCAGAAAAAGAGGTACTGCATCTGTAATAAAGAAAAACTAATATTTATACTAGTAACATGTCAAAGAGTTCATAGATTTCAGCTCAAAGAAACTGATAAAATACAGAGCCTGGTATATTATAGCTGCCCAATTATAGCTGGCTAGAACAACAAATGTAGCAAATACCTTTACCCTAAAAAGAATCAATTTCAGTATTTTCCCCTAGTAATATTTAAGTAAGATACCAATTGGCAGTATCTAAAGGTTGCTATTATGTCATTAGCTAAAAGAAAGCAGCAGCATGAAATCCTTCCTATAATCCATTGAAAAAAAAAAAAAAAAAGAGTTCCTATCCCAAACATGAAACCTTAAAATGTAATGCTTTAATCTATGTAATCTCAATTCCTGATATGGGATTAACCAAAGAACTGATTAATCTCAAATCAGGTCTATCTTATATTTTAAAATGATTTATTATAATCTTTACTCTTCACATTTAAACATTTATACTCATTGCCAGCATAAGCTAGATATCACTTTTAAAAAATTTTAATCAACTGTGTACTACCTCTAGTATTTTTTTTTTTGCTGTATCTGTGTATTATCTGTATTATTTACTTGACATTTATATTAAAATTTATTCACTTTTAACAGCTTGAGATATAATAACATTTACATTTAAGTGTATAATTCAATGATCTTTCATATTTATACAGAGCTGCGAGGATATCACCACAATCTAATTTTATAACATTTCCATTACTACAAAAGAAATCCCATACTCATGGCAGTCATTCCACATTTGTTCCTCTGCCACACATTCCCCAAGTCGCAAGCAATCATTAAACATCTGCTTTCTGTCTTTATAATTTGCCTATTCTGGATATTTCATACAAATGAAATCATACTGTACGTGTTTTATGGGGGAATCTGGCTTCTTTCACTTAACATAATGTTTTCGAGGTTCATCCATGTTGTAGCAGGTATCAGTACTTCTTTTTTATTGCTGAATTGTATCCCATTGTATACCACATTCACTTTATCATTCGTTGGTTAATGAACATTTTGGTTACTTATGAATAACACTGTTGTGAATATTTGTGTACAAGTCTTTGTGTGGCTATGTTTTCCTATCTCTTGGTTTCACCTAGGAGTAGAACTGCTGGGTCATATGATAACTCTTTAATCTTTTGAGAAACTGTTTTCCAAAGAGGCTATACCATTTTACATTTCTACCAGCAATATATGAGGGTTTCAACTGACTCACCTTTTTAACTAAATTCCTTTGTCACTTCTGGATATCACTTACAAACAAAAGGTAATCAACAAATAAACAATGAAAATAAAACATTCTTATTATACTTCCTAGTTTCTACTGAAAGCCCCAGTCTAAAACCTGTTCCCCATTTTTTTTTAAACAACTAGCACCTAACTGGAAACATTCTCCCTGACATTTCTTATTGACACGTGAAAAGGAATGGAAAGAGAATATTTTTTCTTTGTTTGTTTTTTGAGATGGAGTCTCACACTGTCACCTGGGCTGGAGTGCAGTGGTGTGATCTAGGCTCACTGCAACTTCTGCCTCCCAGGTTCAAGTGATTCTCCTGCCTCAGCCTCCAGAGTAGCTGGAATTACAGGTGCGTGCCATCAAGCCCAGCTAATATTTGTGTGTTTTTAGTAGAGACGGGGTTTCACCATGTTGGCCAGGCTGGTCTCAAACTCCTGACCCTGTGATTTGCCTGCCTTGGCCTCCCAAAGTATGGGGGTTACAGGTGTGAGCCATCGTGCCTGGCCTTTGTTTTTGAGACGTGGTCTCACTCTGTCACCCAGGCTAGAATGCAATGCACAATCTCAGCTCCCTGCAACCTTTGCCTCCAAGGCTCAAGCGATCCTCTCACTTCTGTCTCCCGAGTAGCTGAGACTACAGGCAAACGCCACCGTGCAAAGCTCATTTTTAAATATTTTGTAGGGATGTGGTTTTGCCATGTCACCCAGGCTGGTCTTGAACTCCTCCTGGATTTAAGTAATCTGCTTGTCTTAGCCTTCCAAATACTGAGATTACAGGTGTGAGACACCCGTGGCCTGGCGAGAATAGTATTCTTAATACATAATTCAATGTAACTTACTGCCATATCACATACTACTTAAATTACCTTGATTACCACCTAAAGTTAGCTAAGTATCCCACACTATAAGAAACAATGTACATGATAATATCAAGCAGTTTTCTATAAAGCTTGTGTCAGTTTCATTCAACAATAATTATTAGCCTATCTTAAGGAAAGTAAAATTTTAAATATGTCATAAGCTAAAAGGCAGAAACCATTTAGCATTTTGAAGATACTAGAAACAGAAATTTAAAATCCTGTTATCAGAGCATGATGTCTACTCCAAAAGATAAAACTCTACTCTCGTTTTAGTAACCATAATTAAAAATTTTTAATGATAAATTAATGATGGCTATAAAAAGATATCTATCATCAAAAGTAACTTATAGAAGTCATTTTCAAAATGTTACAAGATAAAATTTAGTCTTCATTACAAAACTACTTCCTTGCCATTATTAAAAAATAAAAGTTCAGACAATAAGGAATTTAATTTACTTACTAGACTGCACAACAGCTTGAGTCTGTGCAGAAGTTCCTGATGCTATATTAGTTAATGCCCAAGCAGCTTCAAACTGTAATGAAGGACTGTTTAAAAAAAAAAAAAAAAAAAGACATCTTTTTAGACACGTAACTATCACTGAAGTTTATGAATCTTAAGACTGATATGGTATGGCTACCCTTTGCCTTGTCCTTGAATTTCACCTTTTTATAATCCAATTGCCTGTACCCATCTCTATTTTTTTTTTTTTTTTTTTGAGATAGAGTCTTCTCTCTGTCACCCAGGCTGGAGTGCAGTGGCACTATCTTGGCGCCATCTTTCTGTCTCTGGGATTCACGGGATTCTCGTCTCAGCCTTCCAAGTAGCTGGGATTACATATGCATACCACCACAGCTAGCTAATTTTTGTATTTTTAGTAGAGATGGGGTTTCATCATGTTGTCCAGGCTGGTCCCAAACCCCTGACGTCAGGTGATCTGCCTGCCTTGGCCTCCCAAAGTGCTGGGATTACAGGCATGAGCCACCACACCCAGCAGCCATCTCCACTTAAAAAATCTCTTTGGCTCCCAAAGCCAGTCACTACGAACCTGCTTCTTTATGTCCACTGGTATCGCAACATTTAGCCAGTCATTATTTCCCTTGACTTGAACTTCCTCTCCACAGACACATCTAATCAATACATCATGTCGATTTTACATCTTAAACATTTCTTACATTTATAGACTCACCCCTAATATCAAGTGCTAGCTGCGGCCTTTATCATCTCACTTGAACTACTATCACATCCTCTAGGCTGGTCTTAAAGCTAGAACCCCTTCTGTCTCCATTACACCATCTGCTTTATATACTGGATATATTATAAGGCTGCATAATTTTGTTGAAAAAAACAGGATCATTATATTTTGGAATAGTGATGGAAGACCTCACAAAGAAAGTGCCAACTGAACTAGCTTTTCAAAGAGGATTTAAAAAGAAAGGCATTGACAGTTGGAAATAAAAAAGGTATCATGCATGGAAGGATAATGATGTGCAGGAACAACAAGGATTAGATCAAGAGAGCTGAAGTTAAGAAGCAAACAAATAACAGGGTGTGTGTGTGTTTTAGGATGAGAGTGAAAAGTGTATTCTACAGATATGCTACGGATAGGGGGCACTGAAAAGGGGAGTAAAGAAAATAATGTTGGAATCAATGGTATGCAGAATGGCTAAAAAAGGTTAAAGGCTGATGTAGGAGAGAACTGTTAAAAGACACATTGGTGCTTATACCTGTAGTCCCAGCACTTTGGGAAGTCCAAGGCGGGTGAATCACTTAAGCCCAGGAGTTCGAAACCAGCCTGGGCAACATGGTGAGACCCCATCTTTGCAAAAAATTAAAAATCAGCCAGACGTGGTAGTGCACACCTGTAGTCCCAGCTACCTGGGAGGCTAGGCAGGGTGAGGAGGCGGGGATTGCTTAAGCCTAGGAGTTTGTGGCTACAATGAGCTGTGATTGTGTCACTGCACTCCAGCCTGGGTAACAAAGTAAAACCCTGTCTCAAGGGGGAAAAAAAAAAAAAAAAAAAAAAAAAAAGGACATGAAGGAAACGTTAAGTTAGGATAGCCAGAAGAGTATAAATTCCCTTAAGTGGAATACCAACATTGGGGGGCAGTTTAAACAGCAAAAGTTAAGATTAGACAAAGGTTAGGGAGTTTGAAGAATAGTCTATAAACAGGGAGGAGAGCAGGCAAGGTTGTTAGTATCAAAATGTTAAAGAAGGCCAGGCACCATGGCTCACACCTGTAATCCCAGCACTTTGGGAGGCAGAGGCAGGCAGATCACCTGAGGTCAGGAGTTTGACACCAGCCTGGCCAATATGGCAAAACCCCATCTCTACTAAAAATACAAAAATTAGCCGGATATGAAGGTGCGTGCCTGTAATCCCAGATGCTCAGGAGGCTGAGGCAGGAGAATCGCTTGAATCTGGGAGAAGGTTGTGGTAAGCCAAGATTGCACCACTGCACTCCAGCCTGGGTGACAGAGTGAGACTCCATCTCAAAAAAAAAAAAAAAAAAAAAAAGAAAAAACATTAAAGAGATCCAAGAATGAAAGGTTTTAAGGAGAATAAACGTCAGCGATACAGCAAGCAGTGAGGATGGAATATATATACAGGTTTTAAAAAATGGAACATATGAGAAAATGAAGTAGCAGATAACTATGAGGGGACTTTAAAAAGCTCATGAAAAGTATGTATTATGAAAAAACAGCATGGATTTCAATATTTTTGCACCAAAATAAACTCATACTAACTTCCTATACATGTCTGAACATGATCTAGTTTGAGACATTAAGAGGGGTAAGGGAAGACATCAATTTGAAAAGAGCCCCTAGGAGAGCAACATGAATTCTGCTAAAATTAAAGCAAAAAACATCAAATTTATGGTGAACATTGGGTGAAATAATGGTGAAATCACTGATGTGCTGAAGTTTATGGGATCAATGCCCCCAAAGAAATCAGCAATTTACAAACAGTTAACTCCTTTAAAGAAGGGACAAGTCGATGTTGAAGATGAAGTTTACAGTGGCAAACAATCCACATTAATTTCTGAGGAAAAAATTAATCTTGTTCTTGCCCTAACAGAAGATGACTGTTGATTAACAGCAGAAACAATGGCCAATATCAGACATCTCAACTGGTTCAACTTACACAATTATGATGAAAAATTAAAGTTCAGCAAACTTTCCACTCGCTAAGTGTCAAAACCATTGTGCCCAGATAAGCTGTGGATCATAGCAGAGCTTTCAGTGAAAATTTTAAAACTTTTAAAAGTGGGATGAAGATGCTAAAGCATTTCTTCAAAGAATTTTAAGAGGAGATGAAACATGGCTTTCCCAGTATGATCTGAGGAAAAGCACAATCAAAGCAAAAGTGAACTTGTTAGGAGCAAAGGTAATGACTAAAAAGTTTTTGAGAATGCTCAAGCCATTATTCCTGCTGACTTTCTAGAGGGGCAAAGAATGATAACATCTGCTTATTATGAGACTGTTTTGAGAAAGTCAGGCAAAGCTTTAGCAGAAAAAAGGCTGGGAGAGCTTTACCAGAGATTCTTTCTCCATCACAATGTTCCTGATCATTACTTTCATCAAACAAGGGCAACTTTCCAGAGCATCAATAGGAAATCGTTAGGTATCCACCTTACAGTCCTGATTTGGCTCCTTCTGACTTCTTTTTGTTTCCTAATCTTAAAAAAATCTGTAAAAGGCATCTAGTTTTCTTCAGTTAATAGCATGAAAGAGATTGCACTGATACGGTTAAATTCCTAGGACCTTCAGTTCTTTAGGGATAGACAATGGCTGGTAGTATCACTTACAAAAGTGTCTTGACCTTGATGAAGTTTATGTTGAGAAATAGTTATGTATTTTATTATTATCTTTTGATTCCACTTTTCCACAAACTTTAAAAATTTCCCCTGTATATGATGAATTCTAGCAGAAGGTAGGTAATAAGAAGGTATATCAGAGGCAGAGAAGTAGTTAAAAAAAACAGTAAGATCAAAAATAGTAACATAGTATATGTTGCCTCAGACTGGAAGGAGAAAGTTATTAAGGTGGTTAGGTGGTTTGGCAAAATACTGGGAATGGGGGCCTTAAATGAGGAAACGAATAAATGTAAAAAATAAAATTACAAAGACAGAGAAAGTCTTCCAAGATGTCATGTGAAAAAAAGAAAATAAGATATAGAAAAAATAAATGAGTTCAATACTAATAAATGGACATTTATTATAAGCTTGATATTGTGTAGAGTGCTTTGTACGTATTATTTCCATTCCTTACCATCACCTAATTTTTATAGATAAGGCATCTGAGGTTCAAAAGCCACTTGGATTTTCATCAACAGCAAACCCTGGATTTGAATCATAGTCAATCTGGCTCCAAAGTATATGGTCTTTTACATTATAACACAACTTTCCATGACAAATCCATAAAGTCAGATCCAAATCACAAAAAAGTTTTTTTTTTTTTTTTTTTAGACAGAGTTTTCCTTAGTCACCTAGGTTGCCTATAATGGCACCTCGGCTCACTGCAACCTCTGCCTCCCAGGTTCAAGCGATTCGCCTGCTTTAACCTCCCAATCAGCTGAGATTACAGGTGCCTGCCAACATACCTGGCTAATTTTTGCACTTTTGGTAGAGATGGGGTTTCACCATGTTGGACAGGCTGGTCTCAAACTCCTGACCTCGTGATCCGCCCACCTCAACCTCCCAAAGTGCCGGGATTACAGGCATGAGCCACCGCACCTAGCCAAGAAAAATTTTCTATTTTTGCTTTGGGTGTTGGTTACAGAGGTCTGTGTTTTATAATTATTCATTAAGCTATATGTATTTAAGCATACTTTTCTATATTATATATGCTATGTTTCACAGACACACCCACACAAATAACTCTATATGAAAGCCTGGAAAGAAAAGGAAAAGAAAAAAAAAAAGAAGGGAAGTTGGCCACAAACAAGGGGCCCTAGGTCGGGCTCAGTGGCTCATGCCTGTAATCTTGATACTTTGGGAGGCCAAAGCAGGCAGATCACCTGAGGTCAAGAGTTTGCGATCAGCCTGGCCAACATGGTGAAATCCCGCCTCCACCAAAAATACAAAAATCATCCGGGCATGGTGGTGGGCACCTGTAATCCCACCTACTCAGGAGGCTGAGGCATGAGAATCACTTGAACCTGGGAGGTGGACATTGCAGTGAGCTGAGATTGCACCACTGCACTCTAACTTGGGGGACAGAGCAAAGCTCTGTCTCAAAAAAAAAAAAAAAAAAAAAAAAAAAAAGTGGGGGCCTTAAAGGTGGAAGTAGAATCGAATTTATTTATTTATTTTTTGAGTCAGGGTCTTGCTCGGTTGCCTAGATTGGAGAGTAATGGCACAATATCAGCTCATGGCAACCTCCACATCCAGACTCAAACAATCCTCCGACCTCAGCCTCCCACATAGCTTGGACTCAGACATGTGCCACCATGCCTGGCTAATTTTCATATTTTTTTGTATGTGTAGAGCTGGGATTTTTTCACGTTGCCCTGGCTGGTCTCGAACTCCTGTACTCAAGTGATCAACCCGCCCTGGCCTCCCAAAGTGCTGGGATTACAGGCATGAGCCACCATGCCCAGCCAGAATTTATTTTTCAACAGCTAAAACAAAACTTACCTTTACTTAAACATTGTTATAGAAAACAAACATGATAGTATTTTTTAACAGTGTTAAGGGCCTGGGGTTGGAGAGTAGGAGAGGTTGTGGCACACAAGGAAAGCAAATGATATTTTTTAAATACTAAAAAATTTTAGTGGCAACATTTATATGCCACTATTCTTATCTAGCCAACTGAAAATTCTTTGGACAACATTTAGCTTGGGATATTTTGTTAAATGTCGTCCAGTTTCAGTATAGATGCTTTTAAATGCAAAAAAGCATCTGTTTTAATATATTTTGGAGTTCAAACTCATATTCTCCCCAGCTAATTTAAATTAACAAAGTTTAAGGCACAGCACTGAGATACCACCAAAAAAAAAAAAAAAAAAAAAAAATAGGGCCAGTTCCTCAAAAGATACCAAGTGGAGTTTTACTCCTTCTCTTCCGGGTAAGTAAAACCTGTCACCTTATTCTTAATTTGCTACAAACAAAAAGTCTGACATTGGGCAACTTATCATGGATGAAGTTCTGTTAAAGAACACACAGAAGATCAGTAATCAGCTGGAATATTCCCAGGGTAAGAAAGAGCCACTTAGTTCTGGAAACCGTTCATGTTGACTTAGACATAAGGTTAATCTATATATAGACTCATAAGCAAAGAGTGACTTAAACATTATTTGAGTTGTTCTAAAATATTACTAATAAGAAATCCTAACAAAGACTATAAATATTTAAGTTAAATCGGGTAATAAACAGGAGATAAAAACTTCCTAGAAAACATACACATCCTTCAGAAACAAAAAAGAGAGACATTTTTCTTATCACAGAATAAGAAAATTCAATTAAAATATATGACAACTGAAAAACATCATAAGTACAAAACCAAACGGAACTCACTGGTTACATAATAATCCAAAATTTTAAGTTAACTGAAAAAAACTGAATAAGGAGTCAAATTCATACTTACTTATCATCCCTTTCTAGACATTTGACTAGAATTGGTAAAATCCCAGATTTTATTAAATCATCAATTGGTGGATTTCTGTCACTGGATAGTAGTTTTCTAGGAAAATAAATATAAGAAATTAATTGCTATAATTTTCAAACTGTGAAAAGAATTAACAATGTATTAACTTCTTAACTACCAGGTAACACAACTGAGGTATGACATAATTCTCTCTCTGGACAAATTAGTATTTACCTTGCTGCCTGGACAGCACTCAATTGGACCACGGGGTTATCACTTGTGGCATTCTGCAATACCAAATGTAAATTTCAGAAATGAAAAAAAAAAATCAATTTCAAAATACTTCAAAATAAGAATATTAAATTAATAACATACCTGCAATATAGCTTCTAGTGTTACATTTTGCTTAAAAAGAAGAAAAAACATAGTTCAGCAAAATTACATTCATTAAATAGTGTATCTGCTAAAGTTAGAGTTAATATACTTTTTTTTTTTTTTAAAGACAGAGTCTTGCTCTGTCTCCCAGGAAGGAGTGCAGTGACACAATCTCGGCTCACTGCAACCTCTGCCTCCCAGGTTCACGCGATTCTCCTGCCTGAGCCTCCAAGTAGCTGGGATGACAGGCACCTGCCACTGCGCCCACCTAATTTTTTTATTTTTTAGTAGAGATGAGGTTTCACCATGTTGGCCAGACTGGTCTCGAACTCTTGACCTCAGGTGATCCACCTGGCTCGGCCTCCCAAAGTGCTGGGATTATAAGCATGAGCCACCACACCCAGCCTAGAGTTAATATACTTTGTCATTATAAAGTTGGTCTTATATTAAAAATGAAGTTCTCCCAGCTACTATAAAATTATTTTAAAGTCACTATAAAAATATGGTAACTTACTGCTTTAAAATCAGCATCAACATCTGAATCTTCTAAACTTTCTTCTTGGGGAACATTTCTTTTTTTCAGTAAGTGTTCATCTCTTTTGTTCTGAAAGGCAACCAATAAATGCTTAAGTAGTCATAAAGACTGCTGTTAATAAAAAATCCATTAAAACTATTTCAACTTTATTAGGCAATTATGAACAAATACTGAACACATAAGGATAACATGAATTAAATGTGCATACTGCAAACCAATGACAAGGGTCACATTCTGGCTTTGGTTACAAAATTACCTGGCTTGCTTTTTTATACACACACACACACACACACACACACACACGACACATACTTCATTAAGCACCAACTGTGTTTTCTTTTTGGACACAGAATCTTGCTCTGTCACCCAGTCTGGAGTGCAGTGGCACAATCTCAGCTCACTTCCATTCTCTGCCTCAACCTCCCGAGTAAATGGGACTACAGTCGTGCACCACCACACCTGGCTAATTTTTGTATTTTTAGTAGAGATGTATTTTTGCCATGCTGGCCAAGCTGGTCTCAAACTCCTGGCCTCAAGTGATCTGCCTGCCTTCCAGTGCTGAGATTACAGGTATGAGCACCAGCCAGCACCAACTGTTTTGACCATGTTGGTATGCCTCCTAATCTCTAGGAAAGATTTAAATTTGGAGATGCAATATTATTATAAAGTCTTGCAAATATATTTCAACTGGCATGCTGGTTTTCATCTACTTATGGCTAATGGTTACCTGCAGCAGTTTATTAGGAAACCAGTTTAATGAAAAGAGTTTAATGCTCAAATGTTAAGGTCTGCCTATGCTTGCTGGGTGTGAGGAGTGGGAATTCATTAACATAAATGCTGCCTACTTGCCATCATTTCAGATTTAAACTCTTGCTCTCTGGCTTTTACAAACAAGAATTCTCTACTAGCAAATCAATTTCTACATTTCACTGAACTTCAATTGTGTGTAATGATAACCTGTGCCATTTTACACATGTAACTGTGGATAAATCCCCAATTTTCTCTAGGTTTTTAGTTTTTTTACAGAATTCTAATGCAAATTAGATCAACAGACTAAATAATGTCTAACATCCTTTTCAATTTAAAATTTCAGAAGGTATATTTCTAGTGTTTGACATATTTAGAAAGTATTTGATTATAACAGAAAAGTTACTGAAGAGACATTACTATTGATGTTAAAATTCACATAAATTAGAAAATAAGATTCAGATACATATTCTGTACATATATGGAAACATGCTTATCTGCATGCCAATATATATGTCAAACATTAGTAGTTTACTAATTTCCACTTGTATTAGCATACTTCTTTCGTAACTACTTAACTAATTCTAAAATGTTTTAAAATTAAAGCAGCTCACAAACATTCAAATCCATGCATTGATATTTTATATGGTTTCAAGTGGCTTCCCACCAAATACTCATTAACTTAAAGTGGGAAAACTTGGCAGACAACATTCTTGACCAAATGACAAAAGGTATCACCATCAGTAAAGAACAAATCAACACTGTGTGCCTCCTGGGGTCTGGTGTCCTAATAAAACATAACCTCTGTGGTAGTCCTAACCTAAATAAATAACCTGAGAAAAGCCAGAATAGACCAAGTCTGCCATTCTACAAAAAAAAAAAAAAAAAAGAAAAGAAAAGAAAAGAAAAAGCCTGTATTCTTCAAAAATGTAGTCATGAAAGATAAAGACTGAGGAAGAGTTCCAGATTGAAGGAGACTAAAGAAACATGACAACTAAATGTCACGTCTGATGTTGGCCCTGGATCTTGGATTTATAAAGGACATTATTGGGAACCAATCTAAATTGGTTCTATGGATTGAATGGTAGATTTTTGCCTAAGTTAGACAAGTGTACTGTGTACTTATATTGGGAAAGTGTCTGTTTTTATGAAATATAAACTGTTGTATTAAGGGAAATGAGGCATCATGCTTACAATTTAACTGGTTCAAGGAAAAAATGTATATAAAGATAATAATGCAAATATGAAAAATGCTAGGGAACCTGGGTTCTGAGTGAAGGATATATTATGTTTCTATACTATTCTCACAACTGTAAACCTCAAACTACAAATTTGAAATTGTGTAAAATTTTTTAAAAATTAGTTATATTCTATGGTTTGTAACATATAAATAACACTTTAACATCTCTTGGATTTAAACCATTTTAAAAGTTTTAACAAAGTTTATTGACAAGTTAAATCCCACCACCCCCAAATGATTTTAACACTCATTTCATTCTTTGACTCTATTTTCCTCTAACTTTTCCAGAGCCTGAACAATCAAGCTTCCAGAGGTCTTTAAGGAATCTGACTCCCTCTATGCTTCCTTCCCACATATTTCTGGAATAGAAGCAATATAAAGGATAAATACAACTAAAGCTTCCTACATACACAGAGCTCCAATCTGGGGATGGCATTTTATCATTATATAGGATGTGTGCTGTCTTTTTTGGTAGATACCCTTTGTCTGGCAAGGCAACTCCTTTCTATTCCTAACTTGCTAAGAACTTTTTTCTTTAAAGGCCATGAATGTGTGCTTAATTTTATCAAATTGTGCTTCTTTCCATCTACTGAAATGGATATATGTTTCCACTTTCATCTGTAAGTATGGTAAATGAATAGATTTTCTAATATTAAACTATCCATGTAAGTCCTGGAACAAAACTTTATATAATTTTTTTAAAGTAGTAATTCCTGAAATCAATTTGTTAATATTTTATTTAGGATTTCTTTTCCTCAATGTTCCTAAGTGAAATCTGGCTGATAAGCATCTTTTCTCAGACTATCTTGGTCTGTTGCTTGGGGTCATGGTTTTGGCTAGCTTCACAAAATGAGCTGGGAAGTGTTTCCTCTTTACCTTCTCTGAAATCATTTAACAAGGCTGGAATTACCTGTTCCTTCAATATCTGCCAAAGTTCCACCAGTAAGACTACCTTTTCTTTTACAGGAGGGATGGGAGAGGTTAAATTTTTAGCTATGGATATTAATTTCTTTGATTTTTTTTTTTAAGATCTATTCAGGTTATTATCTTCTTGAGTCAGCTGGGTAAATTCATTTCTTCTGCTAAGAAACTGCCTACTTCGTCTAACTCTTCAAATTTATTTGCCTAAGTTTTTGTTTGTTTTCTGTTTTTGAGGCAGAGTCTCGCTCTATTGTCCAGGCTGGAGTACAGTGGCACAATCTTGGCTCACTGTAACCTCTCTCCCAGGTTCAAGCATTTCTCCTGCCTCACAGCCTCACAAGTAGCTGGGATTAATGGCAGGTGCCATTATGCCTGGCTAATTTTTGTATTTTTAGTAGAGATGGGGTTTCACCATGTTGTCCAGGCCGGTCTCAAACTCATGGCCTCAAGTGATTTCACTGCCTCTGCCTCCCCAAAGTGCCCGGATTATAGGCGTGAACCACTGCGCCTTGCCCATATGCATAAGTTTATTCATATTTAAATTGCAGATTGTTTGCAAAAACAGCAATAATTTCCCTTCCCATATCCAGTTCTGCACTGACTATAGGAATGGTTATGTGACTTGCTTTGGCAATGGAACATTAAGCAAACAGACTAAAAAGTGCTTACACATTAGAGACAGGTTCTCTTTTGTTGCTTTTTTCCTGAACCCATCTTGTGAACACTGAGCCAGTGGAGGATGAGACTGCATGGACAACAACCAAGTCCCAGTCAAGTTACATGACATGCTAGATCATCTAGTCACCAACCAACCCCACCAGCTGACCAGAAACAGTAAGGGAAGCCAGGAGAAAACAGCTGAACTGGCCTATGACAGAAAACCCACTCTGATAGCCCACAAGATTGTTAGCGGAATAAAATGACTATTGTTTCAAATTACTTAGCTTGGAGTGGTGTGTCATGCAGCAAAAACTAGCTGATGCACTCATGTTTTTAAATTTATGCTACATTTAAATTAACATGACTTTTTAAATTCCTAGTATTTTGTTGTTGTTCCTTCTCTCGACTTGCTATAAATTTGTCTCCTGAATTACCACGTTAACTCTGTTCTGCAGGTTCTGACTGTAGTTTTCCTACTGTTCATTTTTAGGTATTCCTATATTCCATTAAGATTTCTTTGATGCTCAGTATATTCAGAAGTGCTTTAAAACATTCACAACTATGAGGTTCTTGTTACTGTTTCATTCAGTGATTTCTAATTTAATTATACTGTGGTCAGAGAACAGGTATGTACAATACATTGAAATTAGCTGACATTTGCTTTATACCAAAGGTTCCCAAACTTTCTCAGTCCACAGTGTAAGCCAAAGTAGTCATTTGGGAAAGAGAAAAGAAAAACAAATAAATTAAAAGAAAAAATTATTTCACTCTTAGATACAGTAATTGTAGAAAGGAATGTAGTGTTATTTAAGTGTTTAAACTTTGGACTATCTTGAGATCTAATAGTTCTGTGGTGTCTGAAAGATGAGAGATGCCTGTATCTCTCTCAAAATTAAAATATCCCAAAGTCCCTTTCAGGTCACTGTGGAGCCCCATGTTACCTCAGCACAGAGTTTAGAAACTATTAGCTTATTCTATCATAAACTCAGTTTCCAAATATATATGTGGATTTACATGTGTTTGTAGTTAAAATTTGTGAGTTAAATTATTTAAAATTTCTATCTCTTTTTTTTCTAAATCCCTCTCAAACACTGTTCAAATCTCTCTCTTCTTAATTGGTGTTTATTCATTAGTAAGAAGAAAATCTCCCACAATGATTATGTCTTTGATGAATTTCCCCTAATTTTGCAAATGTTTACTTTATATATATACATACATTTAGACATTCTATGAGGCATATACTAGTTTAGAGTATTACAGCTTCTTAGTATATTTTTTCTTTTATCGAACATTAGGTAACAACCCCTGCATTTAAATTGAAAATATCCTAACATAGACCAAAATATCTAGGGCACAAGAAACATACTTTATTCTTAGCAAAAATATGTACAAGCCAAGGAAAAATAATCACTGGGCAGGTTTCTAATGGTCAGATTAATCATTAAAGGAGCTTCATCAAAATCAGTAAATTAAACTGTACCTTCACTTGATATCTAGAGATTTTTGCCCTCCTGAAAACTACACTACAATATATTCAGCATCCATAAAGAGTATACTTTTGTCAAGTGAGAAGGAAGCTAACGGGTTATGGGAACTTGTCTAATTTCGATACTCAACCAATCAAACACACCTATGAATTAGATGCATTTCTTAAATTCCTTTAAAAATCCATTACTAATCTATTACCCATATATGCATGTATTCACCTACCCCTTTTGGATCCTCTGTTTTCTACTAGGTTGAACCACATGAAACTGCCACTTTGTAGGTCAAAACGGTTAACTATGGGCAATTTCTTAAAACTCAATATATTGTTTGAGTTAGTAAGTTCTATATGTTATTAATCTCTATATAAAATACTTCCTTTTCATTCTCAAACTCCTCTTTCCATCTTGAAAAACTGGCTTGGGCTGGGCGCAGCGGCTCACACCTGTAATCCCAGCACTTTGGGAGGCCGAGGCGGGCAGATCACCAGGTAGGAGTTCTAGATCAGCCCAGCTAATACGGTGAAACCCAGACTCTACTAGAAATACAAATATTAGCTGTGTGTGGTGGCACGCGCCTGTAGTCCCAGCTACTCAGGAGGCTGAGGCAGAAGAATTGCTTGAACCCGGGAGGTAGAGGTTGCAACAAGCAGAGATCATATCACTGTACTCCAGTATGGGCAACAGAGCGAGACTCCATCTCAAAAAAAAAAGAAAAAAGAAAAACTGGCTTGCAATTCTACACCTAAACTTGCATAACAAGTTTGATGTCACTTCTTTTAAATCTTATGAAAAGGATAATTACATTATTTATCAGCACCTTTCAAGCTTGAAATAAGTAATTAAATCTCTTTTTATCCAATAATACCTTAACTTTAAATCCTCATCTAATTTAGTTTTAGTTCCTTGGATTTTGTTATTTTTTTAGAGATAGTCCAACTCTGGTTGCATCTAAATGCTTTTAATGAGGTAGGAAAAAATGCTCAATGAAAATTCCTCTCAATATTAACATTTATTAAATGATATTACTGCTGGGTGATTACATGGATATTCACCCACAAGTTTTTTAAGTTATATTTATGTTTTGGGCATTCTGTTCAGTGTGTTATACTTTGATTAAAACAAATTTTTTAAAGTAACACTACCGGTTCATCAATCACATAAGAATTGACAACGTGAAGAAGGCCGATTAGGAACTCAGGATTGCAGCTCCCAGTGAAAGGGCGGAGGGTGAGTGGACGCTTCATTTCCAGATGGATTTTTATTGCCCACAGACCAGGAGATTCCCAGGCGGAGGAGCCTCATGGGTCGCCAGCCTCATGGGTCTGGTTTGGCTGTCACGGCTGTTTTGCTGGCGCCCCTGTGCGTCGGTTCTCCGTACAAAATACACAGGTCTGGGCGCCGTTTTAGCTGGCGACTGGAGCTCCAGGAAGGCAGAGTCGCCCATTCATCTGATTAAAAACGGGACTGAAACAGGGAGCCAGAGCAGGAGATTCCTGAGCAAAAAAGGGCCATGAATCTCAGCTCCGTTCTTTCAGCTGGCGCAGTGGGTTGCTGCAAGGGAAATCACACAGATCCCGGCGCCTTTTCAACAGACGACTGGAACATCTGGGAGACAGTCGACCTTTCAACTAAAAAAAAAAAAAAGGCTCTGAGGCAGGGAGCCAGGTGATCAGGCTCAGCTGGTCCTACCCCCACAAAAAAACAGCAAACGGAAACACTCTGGATTGAGAGTTTCACAGCAAGCACAGCTGAACCGGGATGGTCCAGCTCTGTGGGGGAGGGGCGTCTGTCATCACCAAGGCAGTCCACCACTACAGAGGTAGTTTGCCATTGCTGAGGCAGCCCACCGTTACAGACAAAGTCTGCCATTGCCGAGGAAGTTCTAACTATACCTGTATAAAGAGCACTGCAGGGAAGTTTAACACGGCAGCTGGGGAGAGCCCACAGCAGCTCAGCAAAGCCTCTGCAGGCAGATAGTGACTAGGCTGCCTCCTCGCTGGGCAGGGCAGACCTGAAAAAAGGCAACAGCAGAAGAGAAACTCATAAAAGCCCTAACTCCCCGGGACAGAGCACCTGGGAGAAAAAAAAGGGGGAGGGGGGTTTATGAGTTCTGCTGCAGCAGACTTAAACATACCTGCCCAGCAGCTCTGAATGAACAATGGAGCTCACAGCTCAGCACTTGAGCTCCTATAAAGGACAGACTGTCTCTTCAAGCAGCTCCGTGATCCCCGTATATCCAAACAGTCACCTCATAAAGGAGAGCTGAGACTGATATCTGGCAGGTGGCCTTCTGGGACAAAGACAGAAGAAGAAACTGGCAGCAACCCTTACTGTTCTGCAGCCACTGCAGGTGATCCCCAGGCAAGCAGGGCCTGGAGTGGACCTCAGCAGACCTACAGCAGAGGGGCCTGACTGTTAGAAGGAAAACTAAGAAACAGAAAGAAATTACTTCATCATCAACAAACTGGACGACCATTCAGAGATCCACGCTGAAAGTCAACAACTACAAAGACAACAGGTGGATAAATCCACAAAGATGGGAAGAAACCAGCACAAAAGGGATGAAAACACCTGAAACCAGAACACCTCTCCTCCTACAAGGGATCACAACTCCTCACCAGCAAGGGAACAAGGCTGGATGGAGAATGAGTGTGATGAATTGACAGAATCAGGCTTCAGAAGGTGGGTAATAAGAAACTTCTGTGAGTTAAAAGAACATGTTCTAACCCAATGCAAAGAAACTAGGAACCTTGAAAAGAGATTTGACGAAATGCTAATGAGAAGGGACAACATAGAAAGGAATATAAGTGAATTGATGGAGCTGAAAAACACACGAGAACTTCGCAAAGCATATACAAGTTTCAACAGCCGAATTGACCAAGCAGAAGAAAGGATATCAAAGGTCAAAGATCAACTCAATGAAATAAAACGAGAAGGCAAGATTAGAGAAAAAAGGCTAAAAAGGAATGAACAAAGTCTCCAAGAAATATGGGACTATGTGAAAAGACCTAATCTATGTTTGATAGGTGTACCCAAATGTGATGAAGGGAATGAATCCAAGCAGGAAAATACTCTTCAGGATATTATCCAGGAAAACTTCCCCAACCTAGCAAGGCAGGCCAATATTCAAGTCCAGGAAATACAGAGAACATCACAAAGATATTCGTCAAGAAGAGCAACCCCAAGGCACATAATCGTCAGATTCACCAGGGTTGAAATGAAGGAGAAAATACTAAGGGCAGCCAGAGAGAAAGGTTGGGTTACCCACAAAGGGAAGCCCATCAGACTAACAGCAGATCTCTCAGCAGAAACCCTACAAGCCAGAAGAGAGTGGGGACCAATATTCAACATCCTTAAAAAAAAGGACTTTCAACCCAGAATCTCCTATCCAGCCAAACTAAGATTCATAAGTGAAGGAAAAATAAAATCCTTTGTGAACATGCAAGTACTCAGAGATTTCATCACCATGAGGCCTGCTTTACACGAGCTCCTGAAAGAGGCACTAAACATAGAAAAGAACAACCAGTACCAGCCACTCCAAAAACATACCAAATGGTAAATGGCATCAACACAATGAAGAAACTGTATCAACTAATGGGCAAAACAGCCAGCTAGCATCAAAATGGCAGGATCAAATTCATACATAACAATATTAACCCTAAATGTAAATGGGCTAAATGCCCCAGTCAAAAGACAGATTGGCAAACTGGATAAAAAGCCAAAACCCATTGGTGTGCTGTATCCAGGAAACCCATCTCACATGCAAGGATACACAAAGGCTCAAAATAAAGGGATGGAGGAAGATTTACCAAGCAAATGGAGAGTAAAAAAAAGCAGGAGTTACAATTCTCATCTCTGATAAATTAGACTTTAAAGCAACAAAGATCAAAAGAGACAAAGAAGGACATTACATAATGGTAAAAGGATCAATGCAACAAGAAGAGCTAACGATCCTAAATACATACACACCCAATACAGGAGCACCCAGATACATAAGGCAAGTTCTTAATGACTTACAAAGAGACTTAGACTCCCACACAATTATAGTGGGAGACTTTAACACCCCATTGTCAATACTAGACAGATCAACCAGACAGAAAATTAACAAGGATATCCAGGACTTGAACTCAGACCTGGACCAAGCAAACCTAACAGACATTTACAGAACTCTCCACCCCAAATCCACAGAATATACATTCTTCTCAGCACCACATCACACCTACTCTAAAATTGGCCACATAATTGGAAGGAAATCACTCCTCAGCAAATGCAAAACAACAAAAATCATAACAGTCTCTCAGACCACAGTGTAATCAAGTTAGAACTCAGAATTCAGAAACTAACTCAGAACCAACCACACAGTGTCACAGAGATTGAACAACTTGCTCTTGAAAGTTGACTGGATAAACAATGAAATGAAGGCAGAAATAAAGTTGTTCTTCGAAACCAACAAGAATGAACACACAACATACCACAATCTCTAGGACACATTTAAAGCAGTCTCTAGAGGAAAATATACAGCAATAAATGCCCACATGAGAAGCAAGGAGAGACCTAAAATCGACACCCTATCGTCAAAATTGAAAGAGCTAGAGGAGCAAGATCAAAAGAACTAAAAACCTAGCAGAAGACAAGAAATAACTAAGATCAGAGCAGAGCTGAAGAAGACAGAGACACAAAAAACCCTTCAAAAAATCAATAAATCCAGGAGCTGGTTTTTTGAAAAGATCAACAAAATAGACAGACCACTAGCCAGATTAATAAAAAAGAAAAGAGAGAATAATCAAATAGATGCAATAAAAAAATGATAAAGGGGATATCACCACAGATTCCACAGAAATTCAAACCATCATCAGAGATTATTACAAACAACTCTATGCACATAAACTAGTAAACCTGGAAGAAATGGATAAATTCCTGGAAGCTTGCATCCTCCCAAGCCTAAACCAGGAAGAAGTCGAAACCCTGAATAGACCAGTAACAAGGTCTGAAGTTGAGGCAGCAATTAAGAGCCTACCACCCAAAAAAAGCCCAGGTCCAGATGGGTTCACAGCTGCATTCTAGCAGACATACAAAGAGGAGCTGGTGCCCTTCCTTCTGAAACTATTCCAAACAATCTAAAAAGAGGGAATTCTTCCCAAATCATTTTATGAGACCAACATCACACAGCTACCAAAACCCAGCAGAGACTCAGCAAGAAAAGAAAACTTCAGGCCAATATCCATGATGAACACAGATGCAAAAATCTTCAATAAAATACTGGCAAACCGACTGCTACAGCACATCAAAAAGCTTATCCACCATGATCAAGTAGGATTCATCCCGGGGATGCAAGGTTTGTTCAACATACGCAAGTCTATAAACATAATTCACTACAAAAACAGAACCAAAGACAAAAACCACATGATTATCTGAATTGATGCAGAAAAGGCCTTTGACAAAATTCAACAGCCCTTAATGCTAAAAACACTCAATAAACTAGGTATTGATGGAACGTATCTCAAAATAATAAAAGCTATTTACAACAAACAAACAGCCAGTATCATACTGAATGGGCAAAAACTGGGAGCATTCCCTTTGAAATCTGGCACGAGACAAGGATGTCCTCTCTCACCACTCGTATTCAATATAGTAGTGGAAGTTCTAGCCAGAGCGATCAAGCAAGAAAAAGAAATAAAGGGTATTCAAATAGGAAAGGAGGAAGTCAAATTGTCTCTATTTGCAGACGACATGATTGTATATTTAGAAGACCCCATCGTCTCAGCCCAAAATCTCCTGAAACTGATAAGCAACTTCAGCAAAGTCTCAGGATACAAAATCAATGTGCAAAAATCACAAGCATTCCTATACATCAATAATAGACTTAAAGAGAGCCAAATCAAGAATGAACTGCCATTCACAGTTGCTACAAAGAGAATAAAATACCTAGGAATGCAACTAACAAGGAACGTAAAGGACCTCTTCAAGGAGAACTATAAGCCACTGCACAACAAAATAAGAGAGGTCACAAACAGATGGAGAAACATTCCATGTTCATGGTTGGGAAGAATCAGTATCGTGAAAATGGCCATACTGCCCAAAGTAATTTACAGATTCAGTGCTATCCCCATCAAGCTACCAATGACCTTCTTCACAGAACTGGAAAAAAAACACCTTAAACTTCATATGGAACCAAAAGAGAGCCTGCATAGCCAAGTCAATTCTAAACAAAAAGAACAAAGCGGGAGGCATCACACTACCTGACTTCAAACTATACTACAAGGCTACAGTAATCAAAACAGCATGGTACTGGTACCAAAACAGAGATATAGACCAATGAAACAGAACAGAGACCTCGAAGGCAATGCAACACATCTACAACCATCTGATCTTTGACAAACCTGACAAAAACAAGCAATGGGGAAAGGATTCCCTGTTTAATAAATGGTGTTGGGAAAACTGGCTAGCCATGTGCAGAAAGCAGAAACTGGACCCCTTCCTGATACCTTACATTAAAATTAACTCCAGATGGATTAAAGACTTAAACATAAGACCTAACACCATAAAAACCCTAGAAGAAAATCTAGGCAAAACCATTCAGGACATAGGTGTAGGCAAGGACTTCATGACCAAAACACCAAAAGCATTAACAACAAAAGCCAAAATAGACAAATAGGACCTAATCAAACTCCACAGCTTCTGCATAGCAAAAGAAACAGTCATTAGAGTGAATCGGCAACCAACAGAATGGGAAAAAATGTTTGCTGTCTACCCATCTGACAAAGGGCTGATATCCAGAACCTACAAAGAACTAAAACAGATTTACAAGAAAAAAACAAACAAGCCCATTCAAAAGTGGGCAAAGGATATGAACAGATACTTTACAAAAGAAGACATGTATGAGGCCAACAAACATATGAAAAAATGCTCATCATCACTGGTCATCAGAGAAACGCAAATCAAAACTACATTGAGATACCATCTCATGCCAGTTAGAGTGGCGAGCATTAAAAAATCTGGAGACAACAGATGCTGGAGAGGATGTGGAGAAATAGGAACACTTTTACACTGTTGGTGGGAGTGTAAATTAGTTCAACCATTGTGGAAGACAGTGTGGCGATTCCTCAAGGACCTAGAAATAGAAATTCCATTTGACCCAGCAATCCCATTACTGGGTATATATCCAAAGGATTATAAATTGTTCTGTTATAAGGACACATCCACATGAATGTTCATTGCAGCACAATTTACAATAGGAAAGACCTGGAACCAACCCAAATGCCCATCGATGATAGACTGGACAGGGAAAATGTGGCACATATACCATGGAATATTATGCAGCCATCAAAAACTATGAGTTCGTGTCCCTTGTAGGGACATGGATCAACCTGGAGACCATCATTCTCAGCAAACTGACACAAGAACAGAAAATCAAACACCGCATGTTCTCACTCAAAGGTGGGTGTTGAACAATGAGAATACATGGACACAGGGAGGGGAGCATCACACACTGGCTTCTGTCGGGGGGAAATAGGGGAGCGACAGTGGGAGGTGGGAAGTTGGGGAGAGATAGCATGGGGAGAAATGACAGATATAGGTGATTGGGGGAAGGCAGCAAATTACACTGCCATGTGTGTTCCTACGCAACAATCTTGCATGTTCTTCACATGTACCCCAAAACCTAAAATGCTTTGAAAAAATAAAATAAAAAAGAGTTGACAATCTAATTCATGTTTCTTTTTTCCTTGCAGGATCATTTAATTCATCTTATCAAATGGCTGCTTTTTTGGATACTAATTTAAGCTTTTTTGGTAACTAAAATTTTTGAGATAATTATATATTCACATGCAGTTATAAGAAATAATATGGAGAGAGATTCCTTGTAGGCTTTGCCCAGGTTACCCCAACGGTAACACTCTGCAAAACTATTAGTATTACAACTGGGATACAGACATTGATATAATCCACTCTTCATTCAGACTTCTCATGTTACATGTATTTGTGTGTATATTACATTCCATACAATTTTATTGCCTGTATAGATTCATGTTATCTACCACCATAGGCAAGATGGTAAACAATTTCAAAAACACAAGGTCCATTCCTGCTGACATTTTATAAGCAAAATCACCTCCTTCTCATCTCTCTGACCCTGTATCTAACCCTTGGCAAGCACTAACCTGTCTTCCATTTCTAAAATTTTATCATCTCAAAAATGTTTAATGGGGTCATATGATATATAACCAAAGGCCATCTGTGTTGTGTCTAAGTTTTGGCCATTACAAATAAAGTTGCTATATAGACATGCATATACAGATTTCAAATGACTACAAATTTTCCTTTTTCTGGCATAAATGTCTAGGATTGTGAACACTGGGTTACAGAAGTTGCATGTTTAGACAAAAAACTGACATACTGTTTTCCAGAGTGATTGTATCATTTTACATTTCCACCACTAACATCAGTGATCAGCTTCTCCACATCGTCCCTAGCATTTGGTGTTGTCACTATTGTTTACTTTAGCTGTTCTGATAGATGTGTAGTTGTGGCTTTAATCTCTATTTTCCTAATAGCTAATGATGCTGAACATCTTTTCATGTGCTTATTTAATGCCTGTATGTCCTCCTTTCAATGAATCAACTCTTCACATATCTTACGTTGTTTCAGTTTTTCTTATTATTAGAGAGAGAGAGAGAGTGTGTGTGTGTGTCTGTGTGTTTAAGAGCCAGGAGTCTCTCTATGTTGCCCAGGCTGGAGTGCAGTGCATAGGCAAGAACATAGCATTCTGCAGCCTCCAACTCTGGGGCTCAAATGATGTTTCTGCCTCAGCCTTCTGAGTACCTGGGAATACAGGTATATGCCACTGCACCTGGCTCTTACTGCTGAGTTTTGAGAGTTCATTATACATGCTGGATCCTAGTCTTTTACTAGATTGTGGTTTAACAGACATTTTCTTCCAGTATCTAGTTTGTCTTTTGTATCTTTCCATATGAGCTCTCACACAGCACAATTTGTAATTTAATCGGGTCCAATTTATTAATTGTTCTTTTATGGATTAGGCTTTTGTGGTTAAATATAGTAGCCTGTCTCCAGATCTGGAAAACTCTCTCCTCCGCTTTTTCCTAAAAGTTTTATAGCTTTGTGCTTTACATTTAAGTCTGTAATCCATTTTGCATTTTTGCATAAGGTGTGAGTGAGGTTTAGGCTTATTATTTTTGAAAAGGCTCATCATTTTTGAAAAAGCTATCCTTCCTTCCATCGAACTGGTTTTGTAATTTTGCTAAAAATCAGTTGGATGTATTTGTGTGGGCATATTTCTGGGTTCTATTTTCTGTTCCATTGTCTATGTGTTTTTCTTTCTACCAATAACACACAGTATTGATTACTATAGCTATATACTATAAGCTTTTATATTAGGTAAGGTAATTTCTCCTTTTTTTCTTCTTTGTCAAGTCTCTATTCTAGAGACTGTATCTTTCCACATACATTTTTAAATGGTTATGTATGTCTACAAAATATCTTGGTTGAATTTCAATAGAAAGCACATTAAACCAACAGATCAATTTAGGCAGAATCAATGCCATTATTATGTTGAGGCTTCCAATCCATAAACACGGTATATGTCTCTCCATTTACTTAAGTCTTGTTTCATTTCTTTCATCAGTATTTTGTGATAGTCACTATATAAATCCTGTACATTATTTGTTAATGTATACTGAGGTATTTATTTTCTTTGAATTGACTAAAAATAATATTCTTTTTAATTTTGGTTTCTGCATGTTCAGCCTATACAAATGCAACTGATTTCTTTACTCTGTGACCTTACTAAATTCACCTGGTAGTTCTACGAGCTTTCTGACAGATTGCTTGGGATGTTCTACATAGATAATCACATTATCTGCAAATAGGGACAATTTTAGTTCTTCCTTTACAAACCACACACCTTTCATTTCTTTTTCTTGCCTTACATGGCATTGGCTAGAATTTCTAGCACTATACTGAATAAGAGCAGTGATGATGGACATCATCACCTTGCTTCTGAATCTCAGGGGAAAGTATTTCTTCTTTCACCATTAAGTATGTTGTTACCTGGGAGGTTTTTTCGGTGCTCTTCATCAAGATGAGGCAATTCTTTTCTATTCCTTTTATCAGAAATGAGTGTTGGATTTCATCAAATGCTTTTCCTGTATCAACTGATATGATCATTTTTTTCTTCTTTAGCTTTTAATATGGGGAAATTTAGAGTATTGTTTAAAAGATATTTCAAACAATTAACTAAAACAAGTACTGGATCTTATCGACCAAGTGGGGCACTTGGGTGGATTTTTTTTTTTTTTTTTATGTAGGATCTTAAACCTGCCTCACCTTCAAATATAATGAAAATAAGGGACTTACGGCCTATCTGGCTGATCAATCATCAAGAAAAGATAATATCAAGTTTAATATAATGTGCCAAAAGTTCAAAATACATGTAACAGTTTTTGAGCTCATATTCAACCCACAAAGCATTATTCAACCAACACACATGTATTTTCAGAGGCATTACAGCATAATGGTTAAGCGCTCTGCCATTTATTAGCTTGTGACTATGCAAGTTACTTAATTCCTATGTAACTGTCTACAATGTAATTAAAAAAAAAAAAGAGGTACATATGTGTGTTTAAGTGCTGATGCATAAAAGACTCACTAAATTGGGAAGAAAGAGAACAAGGAGGTAAAAGAAAAAAACAATTCACACAAAAGGAGTTAGAGACCAGGTAAACAGTAGATAGTAATAAACAGATCTCATCCTCAATTTTGACGGATCAGTATCTGTTATTTGAAGCATGATCCTTACACTGGTTAATAGTTCTCAAACTGTTTATTACAGGTCTGCTACAAGATAAGGAGCTTTTATCTTCAGGGTGATAAGCGTCTAAAGTTTAAAAAAAAAAAAAAAAAAAAGGTGGGGAGGGGAGCTTGTGCCAGAATGTAAATCAACAGTGAAACTAAGCACAGTTTAGTTCAGTTATTTAGACAGAAAAACCTGCTTTAAACATATTATTTTTAAAAAGCTGACACAAATTCTATATATTTATTGTGTAAAACATGGTATTTTAAAATATGTGTATGCTGTGGAATGGCTATGAGGTAATAAACACATTTGTCTGGGTGCAGTGGCTCATGCCTGTAATCCCAGAACTTTGGGAGGCCAAGGCGGGCAGGCTGCTTGACCTCAGGAATTCAAGACCAGCCTGGACAACATGGCAAAACCCCATCCGTACCAAAAATACAAAAAATTATCTGAGCATGGTGGTGCACACCTTTGGTCCCAGCTACCCAGAGGGGTGGGAAAACTGCTTAAGCCAGAGAGACAGAAGTTGCAGTAAGCCAAGATTGCACCACAGCCTTCCAACCTGGGTGATAGAATGAGCCTGCCTCAGAAAAAAAAAAAAAAATTAACACATACATTACCTTACATGTCTTTTTTTTGTGGTGAAAACAAATTCTACTGTCAGTGATTTTTCAAGAATATAATACAGTTAATTACATTTCATAACCATGTGATACGGTTTGGCTGAGTTCCCAATCAAAACTCACCTTGAATCGTAACTTCCACAATTCCCATGTGTTGTGGGAGGTGACTGAATTATGGGGGTGGGTCTTTCCTGCACTGTTCTTGTGACAGTGAATGAGTCTCAAGAGATTTGATGGCTTTAAAAACAAGAGTTTGCCTGCACAAACTCTTTTTTCTGCTATCATACAGGACAGGCTTTTCGCCGTCTGCCATGATTGTGAGACCTCTTCAGTCACATGGAACTGAGTCCAACAAACCTCTTTCTTTTGTAAATTGCCCAGTCTCGGGTATCTCTTTATCAGCAATGTGAAAACTGACTAATATACCAAGTTCTACAATAGTGATCTTGAACTTATTCCTCGTAACTGAAATTGTTTATATTTTGATCAGTATCTCCACAAATTCCTGTGTCCCCTACCCCTGGCCCGGGCTCCGGCCCCTGGTCACCACCATCCTGCTCTCTACTATGAGTCTAGCTTTTTTTAGACTCCATGTATAAGTGAGAGCATGTAATCTTTGTCTTGTGTGCCTGGCTTATTTCTGGTAACATAACGTCCTCCAAGTTCATCCATGTTGTTGCAAAACAGAGGATTCCCTTCTTTTAAGACTGAAAGTATTCCACTGTGTATACATAGCACATTTTCTTTTTCTACTTGTCTACTGGTGGACAGTTGACGAATGTCCACCAGTAGACAAACAGAACCATTATTCTATTGCACCATTATTCACAATACCCCAGATAAGGTTGATTCCTTATCTGGGGTATTGTGAATAATGGTGCAAGAAATATGGGAGTGCAGATATCTCTTCAACATACTGGTTTCATTTTTCCTTTGGATACATACACAGTAGTGGGATTGCTTGATCACATGGTAGTTCTATTTTTAATTTTTTGAGGAACCTCCCCATACTGCTTGCCATAATGGCTATACTAATTTATATTCCAACCAAGAGTGTACAACAGTTTCCTTTCCTCCACATCCTCACCAACATGCATTATCTTTCACCTTTTTGATAATGGTTATTCTAACAGGTATAAGGTGATACCTGACAGTTTTAATTTTATTTATCTGGTGATTAGTAAAGAACAATTTTTAGTATACCTATTAGCCATTTCTGTTTTGAGAATGTTTATTCTGGTCTTTTGCCCATTTTTTAATTGGTTTGTTTTCTTGCTATTGAGTTCTTTATATAATATTAATCCCTTATCAGATATATGGTTTGCAAATATTTCCTATAGGCTGTCTCTTTTGCTGTGCAGAAACCTTTGCCCAGAACAATATCATGAATATTTCCCCCTGTGTTTTCTTCTAGTAGTTTTACAGTTTCATGTCTTATGTTTACATTTTTAATCTATTTTGAGTTGGTTGTTATATACGGAATGCATTAAGGGCTTGGTCTCATTCTTCCGCATGTAAATAGCCAGTTTTCCCAAGACCATTTATTGCATGTCCTTGGCACCTATGTCAAAAATCAACTGACCACAAATGTATGGATTTATTTCTGGGCTCTCCGTTCTGTTCCACTGTTTATGTCACTATAATGCTGTTTTGATTACTACAGTTTTGAAGCAGATTTTCATATCAGGTAGTGTGATGCTTCTGGGTTCATTTTTTAAAGACTGCTTTGGCTATTTAAGGTCTTTTGTGGTTTTATACAAATTTTAGTTTTGTTTTTTTTTTTTCTATTTCTGTGAAAAAATGCCATTGGGGTTTGATAGGGATTGCACTGAATCCGCACATCACTTTGGGCAGTATTGATATTTTAACCATACCATTCTTCCAAATCCATGAACATGCGATATCTTTCCATTTACTTGTGTCAAAAAGACTCTTCAAGGAAGCAGTGCCTTCTTTTACGTTTTGGCACAAGCTCCCTAACTTGTCAAAGATCAGGACTTTTGAGTAGCACTGCCTATATCTAAAGTATTTGTCTTAAAACTTCAATACATGACTTAAACATACATGCATATATTTACAGATCATAATTAAATTTAATTCTTGAATATCAGCACTTAATGAGTATTGACTACATAGCCCCAATGTGATTAGGCATTTTGAGATGGGCTAAGGAAGAGCCTTAGGGGTTATTTGGGAGGCTGGGGTGGAGGGATGCAGATGGATGGTGAATGTGGTTATTACCTGCCCTTTAGAAGCTTACAATCTAAGGGAAAATGAAATATTCAAAGCAAAATCCCATGGAGTAAAGTGAGTTACCAATCAACGGACAATATTCACTAGTTCGATTTCTCAATGAAACTAAAGACTAGCTCTCTTTAATTTGCAAGAATCTCAGTGTCACTAAGTAAAAACACTGTGATTCTCTCCTCAATGGAGCAACAGAGGCAGTGAGGCCTGGAATTAGGGACAGATATGTGACCATAAAGAGTGGAGAAATCTTCTCTTGAAGAGCTCTCCCTATATCTGTGAAATCACATCAAAATCAATTAAGTTTTGTCTGAATAAACTGTAGGTGTTGTTTCTAGAAAAGTTTGCTTTCTACTGCTTACTTGGGGAATTCTTAAATTTGAAATAAGAAATTGCTTGAGATTTCTTTAGTTAATTTCATTTTTGGTCCTACTCTTAAGTATTTTCAGAAACTGAACCATAGTAACTGGAAAGGAAATAATGTTACTCAGAAAAAAAGAAAGGGGTCTCGAAGGCAACCAAGGTGAATATTTAAAAGATATGCTCTGACAAGCAAGAATTTTTAGTTCTATAAATTAGAGAAGGTAGCACGACAAACAGAAGGAGGATCAAATAACAAAATATAAATAAGCTTAGATTTATAAGTATATTAGAAGGGCTAAAATGATTAAAGCAAGAGGAGTCTTCTGAATACTACAATTAATATGAGTTTTAAAGTTAAACTGCAAGCATGAAAAGTTAAGGAAAAGTAAAGGCCCATATCTAGAGGCAGATGGTGTAATGTTAACAGATGGCAATAAATACATGATTACTTAATTCAAATTTTACTTCTATTGTATCTATTAAAGAAGGTAATCTTCATTTGGTGAATGCAAATCCAGATAAAAAAGGACACACACTATTCTACCTATGTAGAGTTCTAAATACGCAAAATAATCTGTTTTAGAAATCAGAATAATGGTTACCTTTGGGGATAATTAATACCTAGAAAGGGGCTCTGAGGTACAGGTATTCTCTTTCTTGATCCAGGAGCTGGTGGTTACACCAATGTGTTCACATTACAAATATTCATCAAGCCGGATACTTAACGATGTGTGGACTTTTCGTATGTATGTTGTATGTCAACAAAATGTTAAAAAGAAAAATGAAGTTTAAAGTTTCAAGACTGGAAAAAACTCACCTTACTTTATTAAGCTAAGGCTTAGTTCATTTCTCTTGTCTAAATGACCCAAAGATCTAAAAGAACTTGCAAATAAAATTACCAACATATTGTTGTGTCCATAAAGGAGTTGACAGGGAACTGGAATTAGCAAGTATTTTTTAAGCGTCTATTAATGTTTATTCATATGCAAAATGATTGATTGCATTAATAGATAAGAGGCATAAAATAATTCTGTCTCCACCATATTAGTTTGTTGTTCTATTTTGTTTTTTGAGATAAGAGTCTCACTCCGTGGCCCAGACTGGAGTCCAGTGGTGCGATCTCGGCTCACTGCAATCTCTGCTTCCTGGGTTCAAGCGATTCTCCTGCCTCAGCCTCCTGGATAGCTGGGACTACAGGCGCCTGCCACCATGCCCACCTAATTTTTGTATTTTTAGTAAAGATGGGGTTTCGCCATATTGGTCAGGCTGGTCTCAAACTCCTGGTGATCCACCAGCCTCAGCCTCCCAAAGTGCTGGGATTACAGGCGTGAGCCGCCACGCCGAGCCTCATATTAGTTTTTAAGCCATTGATGCTTTATACATATGAAATGATGTTCCTTGCTAATATTCTGATTTTGGAGCTACTGAGCTAATTACACAGAAAATATTCTCTAAATGTTTTTAAATTTAGTAAACACATAATATAGCTCTTAGCAAGTATTTTCAAAATTTAATTTTAAAAAGAGGGTGGGGAAGGGGTACAGGAGAATGGATTTCAGGAATTATATACCATACAAATGAGCATGATACTGATTGGCAAAAATTCGAAATACAGTTATTTAAAGATTTAGAAAATAAACTAATTCCAATTTACCCTTCAGGTTTTGGCTTAAATATTATTTCTCCAGACATATCACCTTTGAATGCCCAGGTCTTTTTAAATTTTTTTCCCCATTTATTTATTTTATTGCATTTTAGGTTTTGGGGTACATGTGAAGAACATGCAAGATTGTTGCATAGATACACACGTGGCAGTGTGATTTGCTGCCTTCCTCCCCATCACCTACATCTGTCATCTCTCCCCTTGCTATCTCTCCCCAACTACCCACCCCCCACCATCCCTCCCCTATTTCCCCCCAACTGACCCCAGTGTGTAGTGCTCCCCTCCCTGTGTCCATGTATTCTCATTGTTCAACACCCGCCTTTGAGTGAGAACATGCAGTGTTTGATCTTCTGCTCTTCTGTCAGTTTGCTGAGAATGATGGTTTCCAGGTTGATCCATGTCCCTACAAAGGACACAAACTCAATGTTTTTGATGGCTGCATAATATTCCATGGTGTATATGTACCATATTTTCCCTGTCCAGTCTATCATCGATGGGCATTTGGGTTGGTTCCAGGTCTTTGCTATTGTAAACTGTGCAGCAATGAACATTCGTGTGCACGTGTCCTTATAGTAGAACGATTTATAATCCTTTGGATATATACCCAGTAATGGGATTGCTGGGTCAAATGGAATTTCTATTTCTAGGTCCTTGAAGAATCACCACACTGTCTTCCACAATGGTTGAACTAATTTACACTCCCACCAACAGTGTAAAAGTGTTCCTATTTCTCCACATCCTCTCCAGCATCTGTTGTCTCCAGATTTTTAATGCTCGCCACTCTAACTGGCATGAGATGGTATCTCAATGTAGTTTTGATTTGCGTTTCTCTGATGACCAGTGATGATGAGCATTTTTTCATATGTTTGTTGGCCTCATACATGTCTTCTTTTGTAAAGTATCTGTTCATATCCTTTGCCCACTTTTGAATGGGCTTGTTTGTTTTTTTCTTGTAAATCTGTTTTAGTTCTTTGTAGGTTCTAGATATCAGCCCTTTGTCAGATGGGTAGACGGCAAACATTTTTTCCCATTCTGTTGGTTGCCGATTCACTCTAATGACTGTTTCTTTTGCTATGCAGAAGCTGTGGAGTTTGATTAGGTCCTATTTGTCTATTTTGGCTTTTGTTGTTAATGCTTTTGGTGTTTTGGTCATGAAGTCCTTGCCTACACCTATGTCCTGAATGGTTTTGCCTAGATTTTCTTCTAGGGTTTTTATGGTGTTAGGTCTTACATTTAAGTGTTTAATCCATCTGGAGTTAATTTTACTGTACGGTGTCAGGAAGGGGTCCAGTTTCTGCTTTCTGCACATGGCCAGCCAGTTTTCCCAACACTATTTATTAAACAGGGAATCCTTTCCCCATTGCTTGTTTTTGTCAGGTTTGTCAAAGATCAGATGGTTGTAGATATGTTGTGTTGCCTCCGAGGTCTCTGTTCTGTTTCATTGGTCTATATCTCTGTTTTGGTACCAGTACCATGCTGTTTTGATTACTGTAGCCTTGTAGTATACTTTGAAGTCAGGTAGTGTGATGCCTCCTGCTTTGTTGTTTTTGCTTAGAATTGACTTGGCTATGTGGTCTCTCTTTTGGTTCCATATGAAGTTTAAGGTGGTTTTTTCCAGTTCTGTGAAGAAGGTCATTGGTAGCTTGATGGGGATAGCGTTGAATCTGTAAATTACTTTGGGCAGTATGGCCATTTTCACGATACTGATTCTTCCCAACCATGAACATGGAATGTTTCTCCATCTGTTTGTGACCTCTCTTATTTCGTTGAGCAGTGGCTTGTCGTTCTCCTTGAAGAGGTCCTTTACGTTCCTTGTTAGTTGTATTCCTAGGTATTTTATTCTCTTTGTGGCAATTGTGAATGGAAGTTCATTCTTGATTTGGCTCTCTTTAAGTCTGTTATTGGTGTATAGGAATGCTTGTGATTTTTGCACATTGATTTTGTATTCTGAGACTTTGCTGAAGTTGCTTATCAGTTTCAGGAGATTTTGGGTTGAGACGATGGGGTCTTCTAGATACACAATCATGTCGTCTGCAAATAGAGACAATTTGACTCCCTCCTTTCCTATTTGAATACCCTTTATTTCTTTTTCTTGCCTGATTGCTCTGGCTAGAATTTCTAGTACTATATGGAATAGGAGTGGTGAGAGAGGACATCCTTGTCTAGTGCCAGATTTCAAGAGAATGCTTCCAGTTTTTGCCCATTCAGTATGATATTGGCTGTTGGTTTGTCGTAAATAGCGTTTATTATTTTGAGATACGTTCCGTCAATACCTAGCTTATTGAGGGTTTTTAGCATAAAGGGTTGTTGAATTTTGTCAAATGCCTTCTCTGCATCAATTCAGATAATCAGGTGGTTTTTGTCTTTGGTTCTGTTTTTGTGGTGAATTATGTTTATAGACTTGTATATGTAGAACCAGCCTTGCATCCCCAGGATGAATCCTACTTGATCATGGTGGATAAGCTTTTTGATGTGCTGTAGCAGTCGGTTTGTCAGTATTTTATTGAAGATTTTTGCATCTATGTTCATCACGGATATTGGCCTGAAGTTTTCTTTTCTTACTGAGTCTCTGCTGGGTTTTGGTAGCTGTGTGATGTTGGTCTCTTAAAATCATTTGGGAAGAATTCCCTCTTTTTGGATTGTTTGGAATAGTTTCAGAAGGAATGGTACCAGCTCCTCTTTGTATGTCTGGTAGAATTCAGCTGTGAATCCGTCTGGACCTGGGCTTTTTTGGGGTGGTAAGCTCTTAATTGCTCCCTCAACTTCAGACCTTGTTATAGGTCTGTTCAGGGTTTCGACTTCTTCCTGGTTTAGGCTTGGGAGGAGGCAAGTGTCCAGGAATTTATCCATGTCTTCCAGGTTTACTAGTTTATGTGCATAGAGTTGTTTGTAATAATATCTGATGATGGTTTGAATTTCTGTGGAATCTGTGGTGATATCCCCTTTATCATTTTTTATTGCATCAATTTGGTTATTCTCTCTTTTCTTTTTTATTAATCTGGCTAATGGTCTGTCTATTTAGTTGATCTTTTCAAAAAACCAGCTCCTGGATTTATTGATTTTTTGAAGGGTTTTTTGTGTCTCTATCTCCTTCAGTTCTGCTCTGATCTTAGCTACTTCTTGTCTTCTGCTAGATTTTGAGTTTTTTTGATCTTGCTCCTCTAGCTCTTTCAATTTTGACTATAGGGTGTCAATTTTTGATCTCTCCTTGCTTCTCATTTGGGCACTTATTGCTATATATTTTCCTCTAGACACTGCTTTAAATGTGTCCCAGAGATTCTGGTATGTTGTGTCTTCATTCTCGTTGGTTTCAAAGAACATCTTTATTTCTGTCTTCATTTCATTGTTTATCCATTCAACATTCGAGAGCAAGTTGTTCAGTTTCCATGAAGCTGTGCGGTTCTGGGTTAGTTTTTGAATTCTGAGTTCTAACTTGATTACACTGTGGTCTGAGAGACTGTTTGTTATTATTTCCATTCTTTTGCATTTGCTGAGGAGTGATTTCCTTCCAATTATGTGGCCAATTTTAGAGTAGGTGTGATGTGGTGCTGAGAAGAATGTATATTCTGTGGATTTGGGGTGGAGAGTTCTGTAAATGTCTGTTAGGTTTGCTTGGTCCAGGTCTGAGTTCAAGTCCTGGATATCCTTGTTAATTTTCTGTCTGGTTGATCTGTCTAATATTGACAATGGGGTGTTAAAAGTCTCCCAGTATAATTGTGTGGGAGTCTAAGTCTCTTTGTAAGTCATTAAGAACTTGCCTTATGTATCTGGGTGCTCCTGTATTGGGTGCATATATATTTAGGATCTTTAGCTCTTCTTGTTGCATTGATCCTTTTACCATTATGTAATGTCCTTCTTTGTCTCTTTTGATCTTTGTTGCTTTAAAGTCTAATTTATCAGAGATGAGAATTGTAACTCCTGCTTTTTTTTGCTCTCCATTTGCTTGGTAAATCTTCCTCCATCCCTTTACTTTGAGCCTTTGTGTAACCTTGCATGTGAGATGGGTTTCCTGGATACAGCACACCAATGGGTTTTGGCTTTTTATCCAATTTGCCAGTCTGTGTCTTTTGATTGGGGCATTTAGTCCATTTACATTTAGGGTTAATATTGTTATGTGTGAATTTGATACTGCCATTTTGGTGCTAGCTGGCTGTTTTGCCCATTAGTTGATGCAGAGTCTTCATTGTGTTGATTCTCTTTACCATTTGGCATGTTTTTGGAGTGGCTGGTACTGGTTGTTCCTTTATATGTGTAGAGCCTCTTTCAGGAGCTCTTGTAAAGCAGGCCTGGTGGTGATGAAATCTCTGAGTACTTGCATGTTCACAAAGGATTTTATTTTTCCTTCACTTATGAATCTTAGTTTGGCTGGATTGGAGATTCTGGGTTGAAAGTTCTTTTCTTTAAGGATGTTGAATATTGGCCCCCACTCTCTTCTGGCTTGTAGGGTTTCTGCTGAGAGATCTGCTGTTAGTCTGATGGGCTTCCCTTTGTGGGTAACCCAACCTTTCTCTCTGGCTGCCCTTAATGTTTTCTCCTTCATTTCAACCCTGGTGAATCTGACCATTATGTGCCTTGGGGTTGCTCTTCTTGACGAATATCTTTGTGGTGTTCTCTGTATTTTCTGGACTTGAATATTGGCCTGCCTTGCTAGGTTGGGGAAGCTTTCCTGGATAATATCCTGAAGAGTATTTTCCAGCTTGGATTTATTCTCTTCGTTGCATTCAAGTACACCTATCAAACGTAGATTAGGTCTTTTCACATAGTCCCACATTTCTTGGAGACTTTGTTCATTCCTTTTTACCCTTTTTTCTCTAATCTTGCCTTCTCGTTTTATTTCATTGAGTTGATCTTCGACATCTGATATCCTTTCTTCTGCTTGGTCAATTCGTCTGTTGATACTTGTGCATGGTTCGCGAAGTTCTTGTGTTGCGTTTTTCAGTTCCATCAATTCGCTTATAATCCTTTCTATTTTGTCCATTCTCGTTAGCATTTCGTCAAATCTTTTTTCAAGGTTCTTAGTTTCTTTGCATTGGGTTAGAACGTGTTCTTTTAGTTCACAGAAGTTTCTTACTACTCACCTTGTGAAGTCTGATTCTGTCATTTCATCACACTCGTTCTCCATGCAACCTTGTTCCCTTGCTGGTGAGGAGTTGTGATCCCTTGTAGGAGGAGCGGTGTTCTGGTTTTGGGTGTTTTCATCCTTTTTGCGCTGGTTTCTTCCCAACTTTATGGATTTATCCACCTGTTGTCTTCGTAGTTGCTGGCTTTCAGGTTGGGTCTCTGAATGGATGTTCTGTTTGTTGATGATGAGGTTATTTTTGTTTCTTGGTTTTCCTTCTGACAGTCCGGTCCGTCTGCTGTAGGTCTGCTGAGGTCCACTCCAGACCCTGCTTGCCTGGGGATCACCTGCAGCAGCTGCAGAACACTAAGGGTTCTTACCAGTTTTCTTCTTCTGCTATCTTTGTCCCAGAAGGATACCCGCCAAGTGTCAATCTGATCTCACCTTTATGAGGTGGCTCTTTCGATACACAGGGGTCAGGGAGCTGCTTGAGGAGATGGTCTGTTCTTTATAAGAGCTCAAATGCTGAGCTGTGAGCTCCATTGTTCATTCAGAGCTGCTGGGCAGGTAAGTTTTGGTCTGCTGCAGCAGAACTCATAAACTGCTTTTTGTTCCCAGGTGCTATGTCCCAGGGATTTAGGGCTTTATTTATGAGTTTCCGTTAGGCTGCTGCCTTCTTTTTTTTCCTTCAGAGCTGCCCTGCCCAGCAAGGAGGCAGCCTAGTCACTGTCTGCCCGTAGAGGCTTTGCTGAGCTGCCGTGGGCTCCGCCCAGCTGCCGAGTAAACTTCCCGGCAGTCATGTTTATATGGGTGTAGTTAGAACTGCCTCGGCAATGGTGGCCCGCCTCTGTTAAGGTGGAGTCTCTCTGTAGTGGCGGGTTGCCTTGGCAACGGCAGGCTGCCTCAGCATTGGCTGACTACCTCCGTAGTGTTGGGCTGCCTCGGTAATGGTGGACGCCCCTCCCCCACGGGCTGGACCATCCCAGGTTTAGCTGCTTTTGCTGTGAAACTCTCAATCCAGAGAGTTCCTGGTTGCTGTTCTTTTGTGGGGGTGGGACCAGCCAAGTGCCTAGCTCCCTGCCTCAGAGCCTTTTTTTTTTTTTTTTAAGTTGGTGTTGCAGTCGCCTGTTGAAGAGGCGCCGGGATCTGTGTGTTTTCCCGTGCAGCGACTCACTGTGCTGGCTTAAACAGCAGCACTGAGATTCGTGACACTTTTTTTGCCCCGGAATCTACTGTCCTGGTTCCCTGTTCAGTCCCCTTTTTAAGCAGATGAATGGGTGACTTCCCGTGGCTCCAATCGCCAGCCAAAAGGGCACCCGGACCAGTGTATTTTGTACAGAGAACCGCTGCGCCGGGGCACTGACAAAGCAGCCGCGCGGGGCAAAGCGGCAGCGCTGGCCGACACAACTGCGCTGGCCGAAACAGCCACGCTGGTGACCCGTGGAACTCCTCCGCCTGGGAATTTCCTAGTCTGTGGGCAATAAAAATGTGGCGTCCACTCACCCTCTGCACTTTCACTGGGAGCTGCAATCCTGAGCTGTTCCTAAACGGCCATATTGGATCCCCTCTGAATGCCCAGTTTTAAAAAACTTCACCCTGTTAACTTTCATGGCTATTTTTCTTCCATAGCATCATTCACAATTTGTAAGAATATATTTGGTTATGTGATTATTTATATAATGTTCATCTCCATGAGACAATTGCTCAAAAAGTAATGCTTGGCTGGATAACTAAATGCATTTCTGATGAAGGCTTTATGAATGGAGTTAAAATGAGCTTCTGGCAATATTGTTGTAAAACTTTATAGATTTGAAGAGCTACCTAGCCACTGTATGAAATAAAGTGTGTACTTAAAATAATTAAATAATAAATGCACAAATCTATTTAGTTCTAGTGATTCTAAGAGAATGTGTACTTTTAGAATCAAGACCTCCTTCCTTCTCCCTACAACTGAAAAGTTTCAAGATGGTAATTTTTTTTTTTTGGAGGCAGGGTCTCACTCTGTCACCCAGGCTGGAGTGTAGTGGCACAGTCTCAGCTCACTGCAGCCTCTGCCTCCTGGGTTCAAGTGATTCTCCGACCTCAGCCTCCTGAGTAACTGGAACTACAGGTGCGTGCCACCACACCTGGATAAATTTTGTATTTTTAGTAGAGATGGGGATTCACCATGTTGGCCAGGTTGGTCTTGAACTTTTTACCTCAGGTGTTCTGCCTGTGTTGGCCTCCTAAAGTGCTGGGATTACAGGCGTGAGCCATTGCACCTGGCCCAAGATGGTAATTTAATATAGGAAGGAGTTTTAGGAGTGAATTAGATGAGGAAAAGAATCTAACCTAAGACAAACACCAAAGATCTGAAATGTTTTAAATTTATTGTTTAAATGACACATGTGGCCAGGTACGGTGGCTCATGCCTGTAATCCCAGCACTTTGGGAGGCCGAGGTGGGTGGATCATGAGGTCAGGAGATCGAGACCATCCTAGCTAACACAGTGAAACCCCCCCTCTACTAAAAATGCAAAAAATTAGCCGGGCATGGTGGCACACACCTGTAGTCCCAGCTACTGAGGAGGCTGAGGCAAGAGAATTGTTTGAACCCGGGAGACAGAGGTTGCAGTGAGCTGAGATCATACCACTGCACTCCAGCCTGGGCGACAGAGTGAGACGCCGTCTCAGAAAAATGAATGAATGAATGAATGAATGCACAAGTATAGATACATGTATATAGAGAGAATTCACTATTATTTTCTAGAATAGCAATGTAAATATTGGTTTCAAATATGAAAACACAATCTGGGGCCAGGCATGGTAGTTCATGCCTGTAATCCCAACAGAAGCAGGAGGATTGTTTCAAGTCCAGGAGTTCAAGGCCAGCCTGGGCAACATAGTGTGACGTTGTCTCAACAACAAAAAAAAATTAGCTGAGTGTGGTGGTGTGCCTGTAGTGGTAGCTACTCAGCTGGCTGAGGCAGGAGGATCCCTTGAGCCTGGAAGATCAAGGCTGAAGTAAGCCAAGATCACACCACTGCACTCCAACCTGGACAGAGTGTGACACTGTCCCAAAAAAAGAAAAAAGAAAACACAATCTGATGAAGGTAACTCTAAAATCCTCCAAAAATAATGGGAAAAAATACAATAAATTTTAATATCAGTTGCATCCAGTTGGGAAAATACAAGGTTTTTCTACTTTTATTTATTTTTCTAAATATCTTTAACAAGTGTGTGTAACTTTTTTTTTTTTTTTTTTTTTGAGATGGAGTCTTGCTCTGTTGCCAGGCTAGAGTGCAGTGGTACCATCTCAGCTCACTGCAACCTCTACCTCCGGGTTCAAGTGTCTCTCCTGACTCAGCCTCCCAAGCAGCTGGAACTATCAGTGTGCATGGCATGCAGCATGCGCCACATCGCCCAACTAATTTTTGTATTTTTAGTAGAGATGGGGTTTCACCATGCTGGTCAGGATGGTCTCAATCTCTTGACCTCGTGATCTGCCTGCCCTGGCCTCCCAAAGTGCTGGGATTACAAGCATGAGCCACCATGCCTGGCCTTTAACAAGTATGTATAACTACTACATGGGAAAGAGAGAGGAAGCCCACAGAAAGAGGATGTCAAGGAAAAAGTATCTAACTTCATCAGATGTTATGAGAATTTCAGTGACGGTAAAGTGCTTCACACAGGGCCAGTACCCTGAGTAAATGAAAGCTATTATGAATAAGTACCATGATAAAGTATCCAATGAGGTGTGGTTTTAGGGATGACCATTAACTTGCCACAGTATTTTCATTATTCAAGATATACAGAATTTTAACATCAAAAAAACCTAACTACATTTCTTTAAACATAAATCAACCTTACCTTCCGCAGTTCCACTGTCACTTCATTTCTGTGTCTTCGCATTGTCTAGAAAAGAAAATTAAAGATTATATATGTATCAAAATACTGATACTGCTAGTATATAAAGATCTCAGCTGGGCGCGTGGTGGCTCATGCCTGTAATCTTAGCACTTTGGGAGGCTGAGGCAGGCAAATCATTTGAGGTCAGGAGTTCAAAACCAGCCTGGCCAACATGGTGAAACCCCAGCTCTACTAAAAATACAAAAAAATTAACCAGGCATGGCGGCAGGCACCTGTAATCCCACCTACTCGGGAGGCTGAGGCAGAAGAATTGCTTGAACCTGGGAGGCAGGGGCTGCAGCGAGCCAAGGTCGCACCGCTGCACTCCAGACCTAGGCTACAGATTGAGACTCTGTCTCAAAAATAAATAAATAATAAGATCTGAGGTATCTGAGTTAGAAGTAATTTAATCTTGGCTGGGTGCAGTGGCTCACGCCTGTAATCGCAGCACTTTAGGAGGCTGGAGGATCACTTGGGGCCAGGAGTTCAAGATCAGCCTGGCCAACATAACAAAACCCCATCTCTAATAAAAATACCAAAATTAGCTGGGTGTGGCATGCCTTGGCATAAGAATTGCTTCAACCTAGGAGGTGGAGGTTGAAGTGAGCTGACATCATGCCACTGCACTTTAGCCTGGGTGACAGAGTGAGACTCTTATCTCAATAAATAAGTAATTTGTAATCTTAAGGACTGATACATCTTATATTTTAAATAATGAGCTACAATTAGTTTAAATAAAGGCTATTATGGTCATGGTATATGACTCTTTGAATATACTGCCATTTTAATATAATGACAACGAATGTTGAACAATCTTCAAATACCTACATTAATGAAGTGTTATTTGATAACTCTGTAAGCTAACTTTATTCACTGGAAGATCAGAACTGTACCACTGTTAAAAATTTTACCAAAATGAATATTTACTCCAACTTTCCCTATAACCGAAAAGAAAAATACTTTCATTGCAATATTTGCAACACTTAACTATTATGAATTACAGGATGACGTATAACAAAAAGACCCAGGCAACATATCTACTCCAAAATATAATTAATTTTCTGCTCTAACATCTTAATTCACACTAAGATATTTCTGTATAGACAGGAGTGGTGAGTTAACTTCTGAAGAACCACACTAAATTAGGAAACTACACTTAAGAGGTGATTAGTGTAACATTTTAAACACCCCTAAACAGGAGTTAGCTCCCAGGTAATAAGTGCTTCAAATATGAATATCTCAATTTACAGACACTGGTTTGATAACCAGCATAAGGAAAGTTGGAAATAGATTTTTACTGCTAAGGAAGAATTGTTATTTAAGATATATGAATTGACTAGAAACATAGGCACCTTAATTCCTACCTATTTGGGCTCTAAGAATTTGGCAGGCCCTACAGCTCAACGTCAGGGAAGTTTCTCTGTCTAGAAACCCCCTTGATCATTTGTTCCACTCCTTCTTAAAGAATTGCATCACCTAATCCTAGTCAGAACATTGTGATATCTGCTTACAAGGTGGTAATCTCCAGTATAAAAGTACTATGCCCATGAAACAAGCTGTATGACTTTTGTGGCTGCTTATTAGTACGTTTATATATGTAGCAGAATTCTAATACTGCGTCTATAAATCACTGGTAGCAAAAGTTCTAAGGCAAAAGTGTCTATTATGTAACCTCACCTATCTCTAATAATCAAAGATGACTTATTCATCCAAAAGAATCATATAAGTGTAAATGGCCAAAACTGGCTTAGGTCAGTTAAAAAGAGGTACTAACTCAGTACCACTGAGCTAGTCATGACTTATTCTGCTCTTTGTTTAAATTACAGAAAAAGATGGACTCTTCTCCCTTATATTCTTCCCAAGTGATCTCGCCTACCCTCAGGTCTGCAATTAGTTTCATGACCACTCCCAAGTATCTATAGTCCACTCTCTCTCTTAAGCTTTTAATCTATAAGTCCTTCACACATTCAACAAAAATTTCACTCAATACATTTAAAATACATTGGGCAATACGTTTGCCAACTACGAGGCAAGTACAGAATTCACAGTTTAGCACAGAGATCAGCAAACTATAGCCTGTGTATCAAATCTGGCAGGCTATCTGTTTTCGTAGGTCCCAACAGGAACAGTTTCTACATTTTTTAAGTGGTTACATTATAAATGACATTAAGTACCTACATCATGTTCTTATTTTACCTCTTTGTCCTCAAATGCTAAAATATTTACTATTTGTCCTCTTAAGAAAAAGTTAGCAGACTAGGTGCAGTGGTTCACACCTGTAATCCCCACAGTTTGGGAGGCCGAGGGAGGATCATTTGAGCCTAGGAGACCAACCTTGGGCACAATGAGATACTGCCTCTACAAAAAACGAAAAATCATCTGAGAATGGCTGTGTGCACCTACAGTTCTAGTTACTCGGGGGACATGAGATGGAGGACTGCTTAAACCCAGGAAGTCAAGGGTGCAGGGAGCCATGATCGTGCCACTGCATTTCAGCCTAGGCAATAGAGTGAGATACTGTCTTGAGGGAAAAAAAAAAAAAAAAAAGATTTGCCAACACCTGGTCTACTGGAAATGAGAGTAATAATGAGTGATAAAAATGCATTAAGCTGGCTGGGTGCGGTGGCTCACACCTGTAATCCCAACACTTTGGGAGGTTGACACAGGCATATCATCAGAGGTCAGGAGTTCGAGACCAGTCAACATGGTGAAACCCTGTCTCTACTAAAAATAAAAAAATTAGCCTGGCGTGGTGGCATGCACCTGTAATCCCAGCTACTCGATAGGCTGAGGCACGAGAACTGCTTGAAACTGAGAGGTGGGGAACTGCTTGAACCCAGGAGGCGGGGGTTGCAGTGAGCCAAGATTGCACCACTGCACACTCCAGCCTGGGCGAGAGTGAGACTCCATCTCAAAAAAAATAAAAAAGCCTCCCTATAGAATTAAAATATGTGCATATACGTGTTAGGGGTTGGAGGAGAGATTGTTGTAAGGCTTCAAACTTAGCATGCATAAAACTAATATACTTGTTCCCTTTCTAACGTCCTCACCAAGAAAATCCCCACATTTCCTCTCCTGTCAATATTCCTAATGTTAGGAAACTGTACAACCATACAGATAGTTGCAAAAGACTAATCTTGGAAGACTATCCCTGTCTACTCACTCTTTCAATCCTTTAAAAATCAAACAAGTCACCAACATAGGATTCAAACCTCCCAGCTCCACTGCCACTATCCAAGAGTAAACCACCATTACCTAATCTGGACTACTAAGATAGCCTAATCAGTCTCCTTCCATGCACTGAATCAATTTTCCACAATGCAGCTGGGGGGTTCTTTTTAAAATGCAAAACCTGCATCATCTTTCTCTTGAATAAAACATGTCAATGAATTTTTTCATCTCTTGGCATCCCCTGTCCCACACAAAAAATGTCATCAGAATAGCCAGACTCAAACTCCACAAACAAAATCTACAAGAGGACTCAGCACAGTGGCTCATGTCTATAAACCCAGAAATTTGGGAGACTGAGGTGGGAGGAATGCTTGAGCCCAGAAGCTTGAGACCAGCCTGGACAACATAGTGAGACACTGTCTCTACGAAAAAAATTAAAAACTTAGCCAGGTGTAGTAGTGCACACCTGCGGTCTCAGCTACTCAGGAGGCTGACACAAGAAGATGGCTTGAGCCCAGGAGGTCAAGGCTGTAATGAGCCATGATCACACTACTACACTCCAGCCTGAGTGACAGAGACTCTGTCCCCTAAACAAGCAAACAAACAAAACCTACAAGGTTGGGAGACAAAGTATTCCAACAAATTCTCAAATACAAGCAGGGTCTGGTTAAATCACCAGCTACAGGACTCCTATAGTGCCAGCATATATGCAGAAGAAAATGGAAGGGCAGAAATAATGGGGTGAGAGAAGAACCTGAGAACAAGAGAATTCCAAATCATGAATGATTAGAGACTCTGGAAAGGCAACTGAGAACAGTTGCAAATGGAAGTGATCTATTGTACACACCAACATTGTAAAGTATGATGGCGCTAGATTCAAAACCAAAGAACTAAGTCCTCTTCCTGGGCAACTCCTTAAAAAGAACAGAGCCAGATCTCAGAAAATAGGATGCCAATGCCACCCCCTCAAAAAAAAAAAAAATCATCTTGTAACAAACAACAGAAGAAAAAGATCTTGAGTGGTGAAGCTAGAAAGGCTACCCTGACCCACTTCTCATTCTTAAAAGTTCAGGAAAATCTATCAAAAAATGGACAGGAAAGGACTGATGCTGAATCCCATGCTATAAGAAACGAGAATAGGAAACAGTGTTGCTATTGAAAGCCTGTTGAAAAGACATACGAACAAAACTGATTAAAACTATCCTAGAAAATGATAGAAAATGTGAAAGAATATTACCAATCAGAACTAGAAAAACTCAGAAATGAGGTCCTAGAAATAAAAAAATAATTAGAAATAAAGGAAAAATATATTTCAGAAAGGAACGTAGCCAGAGAAATTTTAAGAGCCAATACACAACAGATAATGCTTAAGAGAAGTAGACTATAGAAAGAAAAAAAAATGGAATCAGAAATGAAGGTAAAAATTAACAGAAGGAAAATGACAACAAAGGCACTTAGATTTTAAATTTATATAATAAAGAGTTCTCAAATAAGAAAACCGAACCAGTGAAATAGAGCAAATACCTAAAACTATAAATCAATAAAAACTTCCTGAAATTAGAAGAGTTGAACTGAAATACTGAAAGTGCACCCAAGTACCTAGAGAGTCTATCCAGAAAAACCAACACTGAGAAATATACAAGTAAAACTAATGGATTTCCAAAAAGAAAAGAAAAATGCATCCGGACACCAGGCAAAAAATATTTAGTGATTTATAAGGTAAAATCAAAGTCATCAACAACTCTGACAGCAACACTTTATGCTAGAAGACAATGGAGTAACAGATGTAAAGTAACCAAGGAAAGAAAATATGAATGAAGGACTTTATATCCAGTCAAAACCACTAAATTTAAAGTATACAAGTGGCAGACCAACTGTTACAAACACAACTCAAGAACTACTGCTTATATGAGCACATCTTGAAGAATTTAATAGAAAATGGTCACCACACAACCAAACTAACTGGAGAGACAATGATGTAAGGTGACCGTGAGAACTGAATTTATTTACCTGTAGAACTAAGATTAAATAGTCCTTATAAGGTAGGGATCCCCAGTCCTTGGGCCATGAACCAGTAGCAGCAGTCCATGTCCTGTTAGGAACCAGGCTGCACAGCAGGAGGTGAGGATTATGGCCTCAGCTCCGTCTCCTGTCAGATCAGGGTTGGCATTAGATTCTCATAGGAACACAAATCTTGTTGTGAAATGAGCATATGAAGGATCTAGGTTGTGTGCTCCTTATGAGAATCTAACAAATGCCTGATGATCCGAGGTGCAACAGTTTCATCCGAAAACCATCTTCCCCCACTTGCCATTCATGGAAAAATTGTCTTCCATGAAAACTGGTCCCTGGTGCCAAAAAGGTTGGGGACAGCTGTTATAAGGGATAAAATATGGTATATAACTGCTACATGCCCTGACAATGTAGACACAAAATTGAAGAGGAAGACAAGACATATATATGAAATACAGAGTAAGTGGGCCAGGTACGGTGGCTCACGTCTGTAATCCCAGCATTCTGGGAGGCCAAGGTGGGTGGATCACTTGAGGCCAGGAGATCGAGACCAGCCTAGCCAACATGGTGAAGCCTCATCTCTACTAAAAATACAAAAAATAGCCAGGTGTGGTGGTGCACACCTGTAATCCCAGCTACTAGGGAGGTTGAGGCAGAGAATCATTTGAACCTGGGAGGCAGAGGCTGCAGTGAACCAGGATCACACACTGCACTCCAGCCTGGAGGACAGAAAAAGACTCCATCTCAAAAAAAGAAAAAAAAAAAAAAAACCCAAACCAAAGCAAGTATACTGACTGCCTTATTAACTATTAACTGGTAAGAAAAGGAAATTACATCACATCAGATGCTGAGGGAAAGGAAAGCAGAAAAAGAGGTTAAAGCAGTGCTGAGAGAGAAATTTAAAGCATCTAATGCAAACATTAGGAAAGAGAGAAAGTCTCAAACCAATAATCAAAACTCCCAACTTCGACACACTACAAAATAAAAAGCAAAACAAACCCAAAACAAGCAGAAGGAATTAATAAACAGAAATCAATGAAATTGAAAACAAAAATGTAGAGAAAATTAATGAAACAAAAAGTGAATTCTCTAAAAAAAAAATCAGTTAAATTAACACAAGAGTGGCCAAAAAAAAAAAAAAGAGAGAGAGAGAGAGAAGATGCAGAAATTATAATATTAGAAATGAGCTCTCGGCCTTAGCGCCATTTTCTTGGAAACCTCTGAGCCATGAGAGCCAAGTGGAGGAAGAAGCAAATGAGCAGGCTGAAGCACAAAAGAAGAAAGAAGAGGCAGAGGCCCAAGTAAACTGCTAGCTTCTTGCACCATGGAGGCCACAGGAGCAGAAACACGGAATACCAGACGCTGGGGATGCTGGTACCAGTTGTGGGACTGCATGCTACCATCTAGAGCTTGTCTCAATGGATAGAGAACCTCATCGCCATCTCATTGCCAATCACCTCTGAGACCCATCTTGCTCATAACTAAAACTGCCCATGTTGGTCCTTTGCCCTGGTCCTGTGACATTCTGGACCATTTCTTTCTTTTTTTTTTTTTTTTTTGAGACAGAGTTTCACTCATGTTACCCAGGCTGGAGTGCAATGGCGTGATCTTGGCTCACCGCAACCTCCGCCTCCTGGGTTCAGGCAATTCTCCTGCCTCAGCCTCCTCAGTAGTTGGGATTACAGGCACGCACCACCATGCCCAGCTAATTTTTTGTATTTTTAGTAGAGACGGGGTTTCACCATGTTGACCAGGATGGTCTCGATCTGTTGACCTCGTGATCCACCCGCCTCGGCCTCCCAAAGTGCTGGGATTACAGGCTTGAGCCACCGCGCCCGGCCCATTCTGGACCATTTCTGTGTTTACTTGTGGCCGAGTGTAACAACCAAACAATAAATCACCTCTTCCGCTGTCTTAGTTGAAGAATTAAAACGTATATTAGAAATGAAAAATGTACTACCACTACAAATTTTGCAGACATCAAAAGAACAAAGGAATACTACAAACAACTCCACCCACATAAATTTGACAATTTAGATGAAATAGACCAATGACTCAAAAAGCAAGAACTACCACACCTCACTCAATATGAAATACCTAACATGAATAACTCCAAGTATTAAGATGATTATATTTGTAATTTTAAAACTTCCCTTCAAGGACTGGATGGTTTAACTAGGGAATTCTTCGAAATGTCTAACGAACTAACACCAATTCTATACAATCTCTCCAAAAAGCAGATGGGATATACTTCTCAATTCACTTTATGAAGCCAATTACAAAATTACCTGATAAGAAAACCAGACAAGACAGTACTAAAAAAAAAAAAAAAAAAAAAAGAAGAAGAAGAAAACTGCAGGCCAATATTCCTAATGACCACAGATGCAAAAATCCTTATCAAAATGTTACCAACTAGAATTCAATACACTAGCAAGCTTCATTCTAGGGATCCAAGGCTGGTTCTGTATTTGAAAATCAATATAAACCAGACTAATAGGCTAACAAAGACAAATCAATGATTATATTACTCAATGCAGAAAAAGATTTGACAAAATTTAACATCCATTTACAAGAAAAACACTCAGAAAAATAAAAAGTGTAGAGTTAACATTCTAGTGGTGAAAGTCTGAATACTATCTGTTTCCAGATTGAGAACAAGAAAATGGTGTCCGTTCTCATCACTATTATTCAACATGGTGCTGTAAGTTCTAGCCAGTAAAATAAGGCGAGGAAATAAAGTAAAAGGCATATAAACACAAAAGAAAGAAATAAAACAATCTCTCATTTGCAGAAAACGTGATTTAAAAATTCCACGGAATACACCAAAAATGTTCCAGATCTATTGAGTTCAACAAGGTCACAGAATACAACCTAAAAATGAATTGTATTTCTATATACTAGCAATGAACACACAGACACTGAAATTAAAAATACCAACAATGGCTGGGTGTGATGGCTCACACCTGTAATCCCAGCACTTCGGGAGGCCGAGGCAGATGGATTGCTTGAGCCCAGGAGTTTGAGACTAGCTTGGGCAAAATGGCGAAACCTCATCTTTACAAAAAGTGCAAAAAAATTTAGCTGGGCATGGTGGTGTGCACCTGTAGTCCCAGCTATTGGGGAGGGTGAGGTGGGAGGATCTCTTGAGCTTGGGAGATGGAGGTTGAAGTAAGTTGAGATTGTGCCACTGCACTTCAGCCAGGGCGACAGAGATAGACCCTGCCTCAAAACAAACAAACAATACTGGGCGATGGCTCAAGTAATCCCAACACTTTGGAAGGCCGAGGAGGGAGGACTGCTTGAGCCCTCCAAGCTGGCTGGAGGTCAAGGCCAACCTGGACAACACAGCGAGACTCCACTTCTACAGAAAATTTAAAAATTAGTCAGGTATCGCAGCAAGTGTGTATAGTCCTAGTTACTTGGGAGGCTGAGGCAGGAGGACTGCTTGTGCCCAGGGGTTGAAGGCTGCAGTGAACTATGATTGCACCAGGGCACTCCAGCCTCAGTGACAGAGCAAGACCCTGTTTCTAGTTTCAAAAAGAGAAAAATGGAGGGGCATATTGTGTCCATAGACTGGTAGACTCAACTTGGTAAAGATGTTGATTCTCCTCATACTGATACAGGTTTAATGAAATTTCTATCAAAATCCCGGCAATATATTTTGCAGACACAGAAAGGATTATTCTAAAATTTACATGGAAAGGCAAAGTAAGTAGAATAATTAAAACAATTCTGAAACTGAAAAATAAAGTAGAAGGAATCAATCTAGCAAATTTCAAGATATATTACATAGCTACAGTAATAAACATTGTGTGATATTGGTGGAAGGATATACACATTGATCAATGAAACAGAACAGAGAACCCAAAATAGACCTACACAAATATATCCAAAGGTGCAAAAGCAATTAAATGGAGGACGTCAATGGACTTCTCAGCAAACAGTGCTGGACCGGATAGATAATGACAGACAAAAATATTAACCCTGACTTAAGCCTCACACCTTAAAAAGAATTTTAATTCAAAATAAGTGTGAAACTATAAACTTTTAGGAAAAACCATAGGAGATAATTCTTTGGGATCTGGGGCTAGGCAAAGCGTGCTTAAACTTGACCCTAAAAGCATGATCCATAACAGAAATAGTTGGTAAACTAGACCTCATCAAAATAAAAAACTATTTTGCTCTGTGAACACCCATGTAAAGAAGATGAAAAGAGAAGTTAGAGACTAAAAAAAAAAGAAAATTGTAAACCACATATCCAAGAAAGGACTAGCATCTAGAATAAAACAAAACCAAACAAACATAAAAACCAAAAAAACTCTCAAAGCTCAACAGTTAAACAACCAACCAATAGAACTAGAAAATGGGCAAAAGAAATGAGAAAATATTTCTTGAAAGAGAATACACAGATGGCAAATAAGCACATGAAGAGATGTTCAATGCTATTAGCCATTAGGGAAATACAAATTAAAACAACCATGAGATCTTACTACACATCTAAAATTAAAAATTGTGATAATATCAAATGCTTATAGTATGGAGAGTTTTCATATATTGCTTGTGCGAATGTAAAATGATAGAGCCTTTGGCCATTTCTTAAAGTACACATGTAACCACCACAGGACCCAGCAACTGCATTGCTGGATATTTGTATCAGATAAATAAAAACTTATGTACACACACACATACACACACATACCTGTACACAAATGTTTACAGTAGCTTAATTCTTAATAGCTACAACCTGGAAACAATCTTCACAGGTTAAACTGTGGTACGTCCATACCATGGAGCACCATACAGCAATTAAAAGGAACAAACTACTGATAAAGCAACAACTTGAATGAACATCCAGGGAATTATGCTGAGAGAACGCCAGTCCCAAAAGGTTACATACTAAAATGATTCTATATTTATACAAGATTCTTGAAGTAAGATTATAGAAATGGAAAACAAATCAGTGATTGCCAGGGGTTGAGGAAGGGTAGGGGTGGAAAGGAGTGTGTATGGCTACAAAAGGGCAACATGAGAGATCCTTGTGGTGACAGAAATGTTCTGTATCTTAACTGCATAAATACTGTACTATCATCTTGCAAGATGTTACCATTAGGGAAACTGGAGAAAGCATAAACAGGATATCTCTGTGTTATATTTTACAAAAACATGTGAATCTACGATTACCTCAAAATAAAGGTCAATTTTTAATAAAAAGTTTAAAGGATATACATCAGATGCAGAGAGGGAGGGAGAAGAGAAGGTCAGAACTAATTTCACTAATGTACATAATGGGGAATCAATAGAAAATAACTAAGAGAGGACTAAAGAAAACAAAAAAATCAAAACCACAAACATTCCTAAAGGCCAAAAGTATACTGACAGAAAAAAATAAAACAGATCACATACAATAACTATTTTACACATAAATATAGAGGTGATGACAGGGAAACTAGGACTTGACTTTAAAACCATGAAAATAAACTGCATATGTATATGACAAAATGAAACTTAACAAGAAAAGCAATCTCTAAAAATAAAAAATGAACCTAAATGTGTATCCAGTTGGTAGCATAATCATGCTATCTCGTGTAACTTTTCAACACAGCAATTTAACCCTGCATCCCCGGTCAACCTTAAAGAGAACTACCAGGAAAACTCTAAACTGTTCTCAGTAACCCTATTACTGAGTGCAGTGCTGCTGATATTGTTATTCTAAGACTGTTATGTGTCTATGTCGAATAAAGCAAATGAGTAAAACTGTCATATTCTAATTCTATCATTTCAGGTGTCAGAAAAAAAACAGAAAGTTCAGCCTGGGAAAAAGAGAGATGTATGACAGAAGTTGTTTAGTCATTTAATAAAACCCCATAGTCCTGAAATTGAATTGGAATATCAATATATGTATCATATGTGTGTATGCATGTATAAGTATGCATATAAATACATATATACACACACACAATTTTGTTTTAATCCTAGATCTATCTACTATAAGAGGTCTACTTGGAGATGTATATCTCCAAGGCCTAGAAGCAATGACCAAATCAGTGCACAGACAATACTCTCAAAAATACCACCAAGAGCAAACAGAGAGAATTGGTTGATTCTGACAGAATGGGCAGAAAAGGTACACGATAAGCCTGCAATATCTTAATAATTGTCAAAGATTATTAGAATCTTGTAAAAACTACTCAGGAGCTAACATGAAGAGGCTCCAAATGTTCAAAGATGGTACAATTATTGTCAATTATCAGTAAGATAATGAATTCAAACACACATAGATTTCAATCTATAAATCCAGGAAATGGAAATAACCCAAACAACTAAATGGTCATCATTGAAGGATGATAATGAACTACCTCATTATTTTGAAAACTGATAAGGTAAAAGAATCAAGCATTCATTTTGCCGTTTCTAAACAAATTTTATCATGGGGTAATCTAACCAATTAATAAATGAGGGGAAGGTTTCTCTTAATAGATGTAGTCCAGTTCAGTGGTTCCCAAACTTTTTGGCACCAGGTATTGGTTTCATAGAAGACAAGTTGTCCATGGACCAGGAAGTAGAAGAGGTGGTTTCAGAATGATTCAAGTGCATGACATTTATTGTGCATTTTATTTCCATTATCATATTATATTATACAACTCACCATAATACAGAATCAGTGAGAGCCCTGAGCTTGTTTTCCTGTAACTAGACGGTCCCATCTGGGGATGATGGGAGATGGTGACAGACCATCAGGCATTAGATTCTCATAAGGAACATGCAACCTAGACCACTCGCATGCACAGTTCACAGCAGTGTCTGCACTCCTTTGAGAATCAAATGCAGCTGCTGATCTGAAGGAGGCGGGAGCTCAGGCGGTAATGCAAGCAATGAGGAGCAGCTGTAAATACAGATGAAGCTTCACTTGCTTGCCTGCTGCCTACCTCCTACTGTGCAGCCTAGGTTCCTGATGGGCCACGGACTGGTAGTGGTCCAGGGTTGGGGAACCCTGGTCTAGTTAAACAAGGAATGCTAGATTATTACCACTTTACAAATCCTAGTAAATAACGGACTTAGACAATGTTCCTCAGTGGTTGCCAACGTAACAGAAAGAGACAACCAGACACTATGTGCCTTCCTGATGAAAGAGAAAACCATCACATACGATGCAGTCTTGTTCCCCTCTTACCCCAAATAATCTGAATCTGATAAAGCCTCCAGATTCAACTTTGAATTTACAGGAAATAGAGAGGGCCAATACACTTGTCAAGTGACACGATACAATGTAAAATCCAGTCAGGCACAGTGGCTCATGCCTGCAATCCCAGCACTTTTCCCATACCTGTAATCCCAGCAATTCAATCAGACTGCCTGAGCTCAGAAGTTCAAGACCAGCCTGGGCAATATGGTGAAATCCGATCTCTACCAAAAGTACAAGAAACAAAAACAAAACAAAAAGCAACTCAGCCAGGAATGGTGGTACGAGCCTGTGATTCCAGCTACCCAGGAGGCTGAGGCGGGAGGACTGCTTGAGTCCAGGAGGCAAAGGTTGCAATGAGCCAAGATCATGCCACTGCTCTCCAGCATGGGTGATGGAGTGACATCCCATCTCAAAAAGAAAAGTAAAACTCAGATTACCAGAACTTCTATGAACCTAGTTTCTCCAACAATAAAATGCATAGAAAAAAACAAAATGAGATTAAAAGACCATAGATTAAAAAGACTTTGAACTCCTATCAATCAATCAATCGCAATGAATGGACCTTGTGATGGTTGATCCCAGGTGTAAGCCTGACTGGATTAAGGGATATCCAGACAGCTGGTAAAAGCATTAATTATTTTCAGTAGTTCAGAAGGCACTGAGCTTGTTCCTCTTCTGCTGAAAGGAAAACCCAGGTTATTATGCATTTGATTAGAACGACTGGGCTGCCCCAGGTGCCTGTGAAGGTGTTTCCCAAAGAGATTGGCATTTGAGTTAGTAAACTGATTGGGGAAGATTCACTCTCAATGTGAGTGGGCAGCATCCAACAAGCTGGGGACCCAGATGGAACAAAAAGAGGAAGAAAGAGTAATTCTTGCTGTCAGGAATCAAGGTTCTATGGTCTTTGGATTCCGGGACTCGCACCAGCACTGCTGCCCTTTCTCCCCACAATCACATTAGCAAGTGTGATAATGGTATTGTGTTTTTAAAAAGAATTCCTATATTTTAAATAACATACATATTCTTAATAACAAAAAAAGTAGGACAAAAACAGTCTTCTGAAAGACCTCATGCTTTGGGAGGTCACCTGTTTTATATAGCTGGATCCTGGCTATTAACAGAAAAAATACTTTTGTAATGCATTGTTGATGTCATATAAGTAGTAAAGAGGAGGAGACGTCAGTCAAGTTGAACCTGAGGGGGAAGTCATAAAAGGTAAATAAGTGAAATGGAAACTATGAGGGTAGCTGCCTATTTCACACAAGGAACAGAAATTAAGTCCTGAGCCCTGATGCAAGGCTGAAGAGTTAAACCTAAATGAACACTTAGGTTATACAACATAAAACAACTACAGCAAGTATTTCAAGAACAACAACAAAAAAATGGAACTAAAATATATCAGCAAGCCAGAAGAAATTATCAGAAATGACCAGATCTGAAAAATGAAAAAAAAGAACCAAACAGAACTTTGAGATATGAAAAAATAATTATTAATTATAGACATATAACCAAGATTAGGAACTCAACAGATGGGTTTTACAGCAAATTTAAAGTAGTTTAAGAGATTCTGTAAACTTTAAGACAGGTCAGAAGAAACTGTCAATTATGAAATACAAGAGGAACAAATATCAAAAATATAGAATAGAGGGTAAGAAACATAGAGGATACAATAAAAAATACAAAACAGTGTTTCTTTGGGTTCCTCTGCGCAGAAGCAACTGTTGAAGAGATAACAGCTAACAATTTTCCAGAACTGATAAAAAACAATAAACCACAGATTCAAGACACCCAGCAAATTCCAAGTGGGGAAATAAAAAGATTTCTCTTCCCAAGGGGAAAACACTTAGGAGCCAGAGAAAACCAGATTATCTTCAAAATGCAACAGACTAAAAACTGGCCAGGCGTGGTGGCTCTCACCTGTAATCCCAGCACTTTGGAAGGCTGAGGCAGGCAGATCACCTGAGGTCAAAAGTTTGAGACCAGTCTGGCCAACTTGGCAAAACCCCATTTCTACTAAAAATACAAAAAATTAGCTGGGTGTGGTGGTAGGCACCAGCAATCCCAGCACTTTGGAAGGCTGAGGTGGGAGGACTGCTTCCGCCCAGAAGTTCAAGAACAGGCTGGGCAACATAATGAGACATTTCTACAAAGAGATTAAAAAAATAGCTGGGTGAGGTGGTGGCATGCACCTGGAGTCTCAGCTACTCAGGAGGCTGAGATGGAAGGATTGCTTGAGCTCAGGAGGTTGAGGTTGTAGTAAGCTGTGATCACACCACTGCACTCTAGCCTGGATGACAGAACGAGACCCTATCTCAAAAAAAAAAGAAAAAAAAAAAAAGACACAGTTTTTTAGTCTGGTTTTTTTTTTGGGGGGGGGTGGGGGAGGGAAGGACAGAATCTCACTCTGTCGCCCAGGCTAGAGTGCAGCAGGAAGATCTCAGCTCACTGCAACCTCCACCTCCTGAGATCAAGCAATTCTCCTGCCTCAGCCTCCTGAGTAGCTGTAACTACAGGCACACACGACCATCCCTGGCTAGTTTTTGTAATTTTGTAGAGATAGGGTTTCACCATGTTGGCCAGGCTGGTCCTAAACTCCTGATCTCAGGTGATCTGCCTCCTAAAGTGCTGCAATTTCACTGCGCCTGGCCTGATCCCAGGAGTTTGAATCCAGCCTTGGCAACATAACAAGCCCTCATCTCTTTAAAAAAAAAAAAAAAAAAAAAAAAAAAGAGCATATTGTTGGCATACAATTTTAGGTGGTCAGGTGGTTCTTGGGCCATAAGGAACTTCTTAGTTTAAGAAGTTTCAGATTAAGAATCTCTATAGCAATAATAAATCAGTAATTTCAGAAAAGGATAGGAAAGAACTCTGTGGGGTGATGGAAATGCTCTAACACTGGACTGCAGTGATAGTTACACAACTGTATAAATTTGTAATACTAAAAATCAGACTGTATGCTAACAATGAGTGAATTGTATGGCATATAAACTATAACTGAAAAAAACCTGTAAAAGAGAAAAAAAAAAAACAATACTCTGCAATACAGTTATTTATATACTTGTTCTCTGGGCTACTATTTTCCTGAGCATACTAACTGAAGTCAGTATATAAATTTTATTTGGGAAAAGGAAGGTAAGAGACAACAATTTCTGGGATTCATTTGGCTTCTAAGTCAGCACAGGAATATAAAATTGCCCTCTCAACTAGTGATACAGCTAGAAAACTATAGCTCTAGGTCAAAAAGGACATTGTCCTGATACCCTAAAGATTGCCACTCACTGGGTATCCTTATTTCAAAGCTAACTGCTGAAAAGAAATGAAAGCCACAAGGCAGTGAAATGATATATGCAATGTACTAAAATAACCATTAGCTTCAGACTCCGAATTCTGACAGAGAAGGAATGACAGAATTTGAATATCACAACTATGAATAAATTAATGGATCTACGCAATCATAATCAATGGGTGCTAACATCACAAAAAGAGATAACCTGACCTTAAGTTCTCATGATAGAAGTACATATATAATACCCACAAAAGCAAAAACGAAAATCCATAGAATGGGAGAAAATATTTGCATATCATATGTCTGGTAAGTTGTAACCAGAATATATGATGAACCGTTACAACTCAATAAAAAGACAATACAATTTAAAAAATGGACAAAGGATCTAAATGGACAGTTCTCCCAAGAAGACAGACAAATGACCAATAAACACATGAAAACATGCTCAATATCACAGCCATCAGAAAAATGCAAATCAAAACCACAATGAGACACCTATTAGGATGGCTAAAATAAAAAATGTAAGTATTAGGAGGATATGAAGAAATCAGAGCCCTCATACTGCTGGTGGGATTGCCAAATGGCGTAGTAACTTTGGAAAAATCTAGTAATTCTGCAAAAGTTAGACACCAAGTTACTATATGATCTAGCAATTCTACTCCTAGGTATAATTCAAGAGATATGAAAACGTATGTTGTACAAAAACTTATACAGGAATATTCACAGCAATACTATTCACAATAGCCAAAAGGTGAAAACTACCCAAATGTAACTGATAAATGACTAAACACAATGTGGTATAACCATACAGTGAAATATCATTCAGCAACAAAAGGAATGAGGTCCTGATACACACTAATAACATGCAAGAACCATGGAAACATGCTAAGTAAAAAAATAAATAAATAAAAAGCCAGTCACAAAAGGCCACATATTATATTTATATGAGTGCTTCTCCATAATGTCCCAGAACAGGCAATTCTAGAGACAGAACTTTGCTTCTGTCTAGGGGGAAGGAGCAGGTATGAAGAGAAGAGGAAAATAGAGGGTGACTGCTAAAGGGTATAAAGTTTGTTTCTGTAATGATAAAAATATTCTAAAATTGATTGTAGTGATAATTGTACTAATGGGTGAAATTTATACTATGTGAATTACATCTCAATGAAACTTAAGTATATGCTACCACCTACAAATCAGTCTTGGCAAACGAATAAATAGATCAAGTTTTCTAACAACCAATTTACAGAAAATATAGGAATCAGAGGGACATACTCAACACCATGGCATCACAATAAGCAAAATCCAGGTTAAACAACCCCATTTTTCTAACAACAAACAGCAACAAGGCAAAAAGAAGGGAAGGGAAGGCAGTTTAGGAAACTAAGAGTGACTCCACAGATTTAAAAGAGATTTAAGAGACATATCAATGAATCACAATAAATGGACTTTATTTGGTTACTGATACACACACACACACACACACACACACACATACACACACACAGGCGCAAGCACCCATGTTGTTGGGTATTAGATCCATAAATATCTGTTTCATTGTTTCAAAACATGTGCATGCATGTGTAACCTACAGAAGACAACTAGAGGAATGTAAACACTGACTGGATATTTAATGGCAAAGTACTACTGTTAATTACATTTAGCTGTAATTTTTAAATACCTAACTTTTAAGAATACATAAGAAATATAAACAAAGTAGAAAATAAATTCATGAATAGAAGAGAACCCCCAAATAAACCCAAACATATGTGAAAACTTGGTATGACAGAAATGGCACTGCTAAACACTGGGAAAAAGACCACTCAGTAAATAGTGTGGGACCAACTAATCATACACGAGAGAGGGAAAAAAATGAAACTGGACGTCTATAGCATCATTAAAAAACCAACTCCAGATGGACTGAAGACTTGTGACATCACTTTAAGTTTTTAAAGGAAAATATGTTTATAGTCCCTGCATGGAGAAAGATTTCTTAAGCAAGACATAAAAAACGCCAAAAAACAAAATCCATTAAAATTAAGAAGCTCTGTTTCTTAAGATTCCACACAGAAAGTGAAAAGACAAGCCAAAATGGAAGGATATTTGAAGCACAAATAGTAAATAATGACTATCTGAAATATATAAACTATTTTTGTGTACTGAAAAAGTCACTGAATCAGCCAGACACAGTGGATCACGCCTGTAACCCCAGCACTTCGGGAGGCCAAGGCAGGCAGATTACTTGAGGTCAGGAGTTCGAGACCAGCCTGGATAACATGGTAAAACCCCATTTCTAAACATCAAATAAGAAAAAGGCAATAGAAGAATATGCAGAAAGACAAGAACAGGCATTTCTTAGAACATAAAACAATAATGGCCAGCATGAAAATGTGGTCAACCTCACTCATCAGAAAAATGAAAATCAAGACCACAATAAGTGTACCTACCATCCTACACTTACTAGATTGCCAAAAATTAGTAAGTATAACGTCAAGAAGTGTTCACGAAGATGTAGAACAACTGGTGAACTGTCAGTTGGTACAACCATATTTGGGAAACAATTTGAAGTCTCATTAACATTGAAAAATACCTGAAGAAATCACAATTCCACTCCAATGTATAAGCCCTATGAAACTCTTGCATGTATGTGCCATGAGACATATAAAGGTGGCTTCTTGGCATCATTGGTTTGTAACAGCAAAAAATAAAAATAGAAATATTGACAGTAACCCAAATGTTCAGTAAAAGGGGAATAAACAATTTGTGAAATGAAACAATTATTTCTCAGCAATAAGGATGAACTACAGCTAAATGAATGAATCCAGAAATAAAATGTTGGATCGGCCGGGCGCGGTGGCTCACGCCTATAATTCCAGCACTTTGGGAGGCCGAGGCGGGTGGATCACGAGGTCAAGAGATTGAGACCATCCTGGTCAACATGGTGAAACCCTGTCTCTACTAAAACTACAAAAAATTAGCTGGGCATGGTGGCGCGTGCCTGTAATCCCAGCTACTGAGGAGGCTGAGGCAGGAGAATTGCCTGAACCCAGGAGGCGGAGGTTGCTGTGAGCCGAGATTGTGCCATTGCACTCCAGCCTGGGTAACGAGCGAAACTCTGTCTCAAAAAAAAAAGTTGGATCAACAAAGTTAAAAAAAAGAAAATCCTTCATTTTTTTTTTTAACAAAAAGGCAAAATTACCAATACATATAATATTTCTAGACACAAACAAATATGGCAAATCTAGAAAAGCAAGGTAATGATTTGTACAAATTTGTGGCAGTAGATTGCTACTTCTGGGATAAAGGTGGGGATGGGATCCAAGAGGAAAACACAGGCAGCTTTTCAAGGTACTGGGTATATTCTAGTTCAACTGGGTATCAGATTCATGAGTATTTGTTTTATCACTACTTTAAAACTTATCTATGTTTCTTATTTTTACATATCAAATATTACATATGTTTAAATGTTTCAAAGAGAAAATAACACTACTGATACACCACCATGCAACCAGTGTTGTCAACAGTGTGATCCACTGACATTTTGGCTCCCATCTCACTTGTGCTGAGTAGCATCACACCAAACTACAGCCATGCAAAGTATAAACTAATGCCAATATCCTCATCAGATTTTAAACGTACAGATCAAATCCAAAAAACACTGGCAATCACAATACCATTCCAGTGTCTAATTCAAACTCTCATGCATCTTTCCGTACTACACTCTGCTCTGGATTAGTTCTCAAACTTTAGCCTATACCAGAATAACCTGGCTTAAAATTTCTCAAGCAACAAGTCTTACGCAAGACAAAATTTGTTTCTAACAAGATCACAGATAATAATGATGTTGATTATGCTGGTCCAGGAACCACACTCTTAAAAAGCACTGCTCCACATTAATACTTACATAAAATATATAATAATGCCACTGCCATCAAATTAGAAAGCATCAAAATCTTACTGAACAGTGTTCCTCTAAAGGTACTTACAAATAATGCCAATTATTCAACACTCACAGAATACATATATACTGGACAAATTATCTAAGTATACACTATCCCACTGTGGCACAACAAAGTGGTTAGAAACATCTGCTTGGAGGGAGTTAGTCTAGGTTTTAATCCTGGCTCCCCCACAAGCAAACTTTATGATATTTTGGGACTGTTAATGACCTCTCCACTTCAGTTTCTCTATCCATAAAATAAAGATAATAATAGGTCATAGGGTTACGGAGACAAATGAATCAGTCATGTTAACTGTTCATAACCAGGCAGCGCCTGCCACACAGAAAGCCCCCAATCAGTATTAGTTATCTTGATCATAAATGGACACTATTCATATTCCCATATTTCACGTGTCAGGGTCAATATCTCATCTCTCTACACCACTCCTACCCAGTTGCGGAAGGGGCTTACACCATCTAACCATAACACCTTGTGTTCACTCTCATTTCTGTCACCACCACTCTTACATTCACTGAAGACTTTGTGAGTGGCACAGTTCAGTTTTCCTTTCCAAACCAAGTCCTGACGATATTTCTGGCGTCTTCAACAATCCTTCAAACAGACCAGTTTAAGAGGCTGGCCAGGTGCGAAGTGATGCTCTTCTTTTTTTCTAACTTTTAGTTTCACCATCACTCAAGTTTTTGTGGCAACCCTTTCCACTGTTGTACACTGTTCTCTAATTTGGGGATCCCCTCTCTCTAGCAGCAAAACTCTTAATAACTCTTCCTAGATTCAATTTAAGGCACTGAACAATTTCCCATTAATTAGCCATTCAACAGACTGACCTAGATCCATAAAGATTACTTGAATCCCTTAACTCCCTGATTTACTCCCAATCTATCTACTTCTCCTGATTTTGTTTCCTTCTTATATGGTCCTCATACTTGATCAACTCTAACTCTCGTACTCCTATCCTGTTGCCCTGGTGAAAAGTTAACCCTGCGTTGCTTCAATTCTCACTCCAAAAGCCAAGTTGCTAAGTGTTGCAAGAGAAAAAATAAATTACTCAACCTCCATTACAGGTATTACAAATTCTATGTCTCTAACCTCAATTAAGCTCTCAATGCTTACTGTCTTGAAATCTTTCCAGGCTTTGCTAGTTAGATTTTGCACAAAAAGCTGCTGCTCAAGCCCCCTTCCAAATCTTCCTTCCTCTCAGCAAAAGACCAGGCCTCATATTTATTGAGAAAAGAGAAACTATCAGACACCTGTAGTAGCAACTCCCTCAACTTCCTAAGCACATCCAAATCTCCTCCCCAATCCCAACATCCCTGTCTCCTTTCATCCTATCACAAGAACAGTGCAAGAGGTGGCTGGCTATGCAATGAATCTAATATCCTCTCATCAACTGTCCCCTTGCTTCATCAATTATCCATCTCCACTGTCCCATCTTTCAGTATTCTATTTCCCATATCACAAGCATACCCATGTCTTTTGTTTAAAAAAAAAAAAAAAGGCCCTTTCTCAACCTAATTTTCATCTAACTAGTTACTGTCCTCTTTTGCCAACATTTTTGAAAAAGTGGTCTACACTGTCTTCACTTCCACTTATTTAGTCCACTCTATGCAAAACTCCATTGACACGGCTCTTGCCAACATTATCAGCAACCTTCTATTCATGGAACACAATCCTTAATATATGGTATCACTGCAGGAGAACACTTCAGTCTCATCTCCTTGACTTCCATAATACCATATTCCTGGTTTTCCTCCTCTTTGGTCTTCCTCCTTCATCCATCCATGTGGCTCTTCCCTGGGTTCTGTCTACAACCCATAGGCCTATTCATCTACAAACCCTTTCTAGGTTATACATATCTCCTGGCTCCAATTATCAATTACATATTAGTAACTCTGGATAATCCAGATTTGTTTCCTGATGAATTCTGAATTGTGCGTAATATGTAACTTTTCAATGTTATAAATAGAATATATATAAGAAAAAATCTAGTTAATCTTTAAATATAGAAAAATATTTGTATCTTGCATTTAAAGCAGCACTATATATTATTTTGCTCACTTGCATATACTCTAGGTTATGATTGTAAAGGTTATTGCCGAGTTTAAAATGAGGAAACTGAGGCCAGTATAAGAAAACTAAATGCCAATTTATTTAGCTCCCAGGAGAGGTTCTATGGTCTGGAGAAAGGGGCCAGAGAAGTCGCGCTGACTTCCTGGGGTGTGGCGTTTTTGTGGCTATGGGTAATGAGCAACAGCTGGGTGCTCTGATTGGTTCCAGGGGAGCAGGATTGGGACGGGGCAGGCCGCTATTGGTTGGCGGGTTATTGGGCGGGTTTTCTGGTGCGAGAGCCGGCCAGGGTTGCTTCAGCCAGAGTCTTCCACGGGAGCCATGTGGCAGAGCTAGGTGCCAAGTGCAGAGCTTGGTGCCGGGTGCAGAGTCAGGTGCTGAGTGCAGAGGTGGGTGTGTCTGGCCGAGCCGAGGCAACCAGCCTTACAATGATTAATCAGTACAAAGTGGAACCATTACCTTTTCTGTCATAACAGCTCTGAGACATAATTCACTTAACAGTTCACCTATTTAAAGCATACAATTCAATGGTTTATAGTATATTTCACTGAGTTATATGACTATTAACACAAGTCAACTTTATCATATTTTCTTTTTTGAGATAGAGTCTCACTATATTACCCAGGCTGGCATCAAACTCCTGGGCTCAAGTGATCCTCCCACCTATGCCTCCGAAAGTGCTGGGTTACCAGGCGTGAGCCACCGTGCCTGGCCTATATTTTCATCCCTACATAAAGAAACCTTTTATCCTTTAGCAGTCACTTCCCATTCTACCCATCTCCCCACCTCAGTCTTACACAACCATTAATCTACTTTTTGTCTCTATAGATTTGCAAATGCTGACAGAAAATGTCAGAAGTCTGACTTGAATCACCCATTCAACTATTGCTCCCTTTAGCCAGCATCTTTTAAGTAAACTGCTGTATTTGTAAGTAAACAGATTTTGGTGTGTTCTCCAAATCCAATAACCTTGGGAATTTAAGCACCTTAAAATTTTAAGCCCAGATCTCCCTCCTGAACTAAAGTAGCTCCTGGATCACTCCGCAGATAACCCCACAAGTTCCTGAAGATACTCAAAACAGAGTTCATCATCTTCCTCACCGGTCTTACTTCATCTACCGTTCTTACCTTATCTGTAGATAACAGCACTCTCTTAAAGTGGGCTATTCAACTATGTCAAAAAGTAGTTCCAATAATTAAATAAAGTAAGTATTAATAAAAGCAGCTTGTGTCACCAAGCAGGCAGTCATCAATGGTTTTTTTCCTTTTTCTGACTACAGGCTATAATCTCCATTTCCAACTTTAAGTGCCATTACTTCTCCTGTGGTTTTGGTACCAATACCATGCTGTTTTGATTACTGTAGCCTTGTAGTATACTTTGAAGTCAGGTAGTGTGACGCCTCCCGCTTTGTTCTTTTTGCTTAGAATTGACTTGGCTATGTGGGCTCTCTTTTGGTTCCATATGAAGTTTAAGGTGGTTTTTTCCAGTTCTGTGAAGAAGGTCATTGGTAGCTTGATGGGGATAGCATTGAATCTGTAAATTACTTTGGGTAGTATGGCCATTTTCACAATATTGATTCCTCCTAACCATGAGCATGGAATGTTTCTCCATCTGTTTGTGACCTCTCTTATTTCATTGAGCAGTGGTTTGTAGGTCTCCTTGAAGAGGTCCTTTACGTTCTTTGTTAGTTGTATTCCTAGGTATTTTATTCTCTTTGTAGCAATTGTGAATGGCAGTTCGTTCTTGATTTGGCTCTCTTTAAGTCTGTTATTGGTGTATAAGAATGCTTGTGATTTTTGCACATTGATTTTGTATCCTGAGACTTTGCTGAAGTTGCTTATCAGTTTTAGGAGATTTTGAGCTGAAACAGTGGGGTCTTCTAAATATACAATCATGTCATCTGCAAATAGAGAAAATTTGACTTCCTCCTTTCGTAACTGAACATCCTTTATTTCTTTTTCTTGCCTGATTGCTCTGGCATAAGTAATATCTTTACCAGATGTATGATTTGCAAGTTTTTCTCCCATTTTTGGGCTGCTTTTCTCCCTTTTTTTTTTTTTTTGTTTTTTTGTGTTTTGGAGACAGGGTCTTGCTCTGATGTCCAGGTTGGAGTACAGGGGAGTGATTACCACTCACTGCAGCCTCAACCTCCCAGGTGTCAGTGATCTTCCCACCTCAGCCTCTCAAGTAGCTGGGACTACAGATGCACACAACCACACCAGGCAATTTTTTTTTTTTTAATTTTTTGTAAAGACAAGGTCTCACTATGTTGCCTAGGCTGGTCTCAAACTCCTAGGCTCAGGCGTTTCTCCCACCTTGGCCTCCCAAAGTGCTGGCATTACAGGTGTGAGCAAGCCACTGTGCCTGGCCCCTTTTCTTTCTGTTCTTGACAATGTATTTTGAAGCACAAAATATTTCAATTTTGATAAAGTCCAATTTATTTCCTCTTGTTACTTGTGTTTTAAGGTCGTACTATGAAACCAATGCCAAGGTTACAAAGATCTATACTGATGTTTTCTTCTGAGAAGTTTATACATTTCAGTTTTTACATGTATATCTTTGATCAACTTTGAGGTAGTTTTTGCATACTGTGTGAGGTAAGGGTCCAATATTCTCTTGTATGTAGATGGTCAGTTGTTCCATTTGTAGAAAAAAAAAACCCTATTATTTCCTTGTTGTACTGTTTTGCCACCCTTGTTGAAAACCAATTCACCTACAACCCCCACCGGAAAAAAACAAAAAAATCACTAGTAAATGTGAAAGTTTATTTCTGGACTCTCAATTCTATTCCATTTGTCCATATGTCTGTCCTTATGCCAGTACCACATGGTCCTAATTACTGTAGGTTTGCTTGTAGTAAGTTCTGAAATTGCTAAATATGAATCCTTCAGCTTAGCTCTTCCTTTTTGAGTTTTGATTTGGTTATTCAGGGTCCTTTGCAATTCCGTAAAAATTTCAGAATCAGCTTGTCAATATTTAAAAAAAAGAAGAAGAAAAAGAAGAGATAAAGAAGAAAAAAGAAAGAATAGAAAAAAAAGAAAAAAGCCAAGTTGGCTTGGATTTTACACAAAATTGCATTGACTCTCTTAGGTCATTTGGGAAATACTGTAGCTTAACAATAGTAATTCTTCCAATCCATGAACATGAAATATATCTCTATTTACTTAGATCTTTCTTTCAATGAAGTTGTAGTTTTCAGCATGCAAGTCTTATATTTTTAGTAAGCAATGAATTTCTAGTAAAGAAAAAAGTCTTACACTTTTGCTGAATTTATTCCTGAGTATTTTGTTCTTTGTAATGCTACTGAAACAAAATTGTTATTTTGTTTTTTAAGACAGGGTCTCACTCTGTCACCATGCTGGAGTGCAGTGGCACAATCACAATTCAATGCAGTCTCAACCTCTCCAGCTCAAGTGATCCTCCCTCGCAGCCCCTGAGTAGCTGGAACTACAAGCATGTGCAACCACATCCAGCTATTTTTTTTAAATTTTATTTATTTTTGAGACAGGGTCTCACTCTGTCACACATCTGGTCTCACCCAGGCTGGAGGCTCTATTGTTCATCATAGTAAAGCAATTACAGCTCACTGCAGTCTTGACTTTCCAAGCTCAAGTGATCCTCCCACCTCAGCCTCTAGAGTAGGTGGGACTACAGGAACACAACACCACACCTGGCTAATTTTTGTATTTTTTTGTAGTGATGGGATCCAGAGATGTTGGCCAGGCCCTGGGCTCAGGCAATTCACCTGTCTCATGCTTATAATCCCCCATAATTTTGGGGATTACAGGCATGAGCCACCATACCTAGCCTGTTTGAATTTTTAGATTGCCTATTGCTGGTATACTAAAATACAATTGATTTTATATATTGATCTTGTATCCTGCAACCTTGTTGAAATCATTTATTGGCTCCAATAGTTTTTAAGTGAGTTCCTTAGGATTTTCTATACAGGAGATCATATCATTTGCAAATAGTTTTAATTCTTATTTTCCATCCTGGTTATCTTTTACTTTGTTTTCTTACCTAATTAATTGTGTTGGCTAGAAAATCCAATACAATACTGAATAGAAAGAACAACAATGAATACTGTTGTCTTATTCCTGATCTTAGGGGGAAAGCTTTCCACTTATACCTATAATATGATGTAAACTGTGGATTTTTCAGATGCTGTTCAACTTCATTAAACAAACGTGAAGAATGCAAAATAAAACAATAATAAGACACCTCTACACACTTAGTAAAATGATGAAAATTTAAAAGACTGGCAATACAAAGTATTGGTGAGAATGTGGAACAAGTAGAATTCACACACTGTTGGTGAATATAAAATAGTAAAACCACCTTGGAAAAGAATTTCAAAGTTTTTAAATACTGTTGGGCTGGGCGTGGTGGGTCATGCCTGTAATCACAGCACTTTGGCACACCGAGGTGGGTTGGATCACCTGAGGTCAGGAGTTTGAGACTAGCCTGGCTAACATGGTGAAACCCCGCCTCTACCAAAAATGCAAAAATTACCTGGGCATGGTGGTGCATGCCTGTAATCCCAGTGACTCAGGGTTAGGGTTAGGGTTAGGGTTAGGCAGGAGAATCGCTTGAATACAAGAGGCGGAGTTTGCAGTCAGCCAAGATCGTGCCACTGCACTCCAGCCTGGGCGACAAAAGTGAAACTGTCTCAAAAAAAAAGAAAGAAAGAAATACTATTAAATACACATTTATCTTACCCAGCCATTCTATTCCTAGGTATTGATCCAACAGAAAAACACAAAGACTTGTATTGATCAAATGTGATACAATATAAACAATACAATAAACAAATATTCATAGCAGTCTTAATCATAACTGCCAAAAACTAGAAACAACTCAAATGGCCAACAGTAGGTAAATGGCCTACTGTGGTGGTATAGTCATATAATGAATATGAGTCAGCAATTAAAAAGAATAAACTTTAGGTACACAAAATATTAATGTTAAGTAAAAAAAAAACACCAGACACAAAAGGAATATTATTGTGATCACATTACACAAAATTCTGGAAAAGGCAAACTGATCAATGAAATAGAGCAGATTAATATTTGCCTAAGGGTGAGGGATAGGAAGGGGTTACTGCAAAGGGGGAACTTTTGGGAAGACAGAAATATTTACATTTTTATTGCAATGGTGGTTACAAGGGGGCAATCATTTGTCAAAACTCATCCAGCTAAATACTGATGTGTATTACTGTGAGAAGTACTTAAATGATTTAAAACCCTTTCTAAATTAATCTGCCTCAAAGATTCAAAGATTATTTTTTTCTACAATATCATTACCAATATCCTAATTTTTTATCCTATTATTACTGTATCATGCACTTGGATCTGTGTTTATCGACACTGGGGAAGTTGATAAATATTCCCTTGTAATTAAAAAAATTTGTAAGCAGTAAAAATCTAATAAACCTTCAAGAGTGTTATAAATAAAATTTACAATAACATTTACAAGACACCTATTTTAACGTTTTATTTGTTCATTTTATGTTCCAATAATAATTAGGACTAAGTGTTGAGCAGATCATGTAAAAATGACTTTATTTACAGTAGTTATAAAACCAAACTCACACTGCTAAAGTCTACTAGTCAGAGAAACTGAACAGGAAGAGCAGGAAAGTGCTGTAAATTTTCTGAAGGTCCCTAAAATACCTTTAGGGACCAGCTAACTCCCACCTCACCAAAAGAAAAAGGAAGAAGTAACCATATTCTGAAAGTTTATAGCACCAATACTATCCCATTCATAGTCATCTTTTTTTTTTCTTTTGGGGAGACAGGGTCTCACTCTGCCACCCAGGCTGGAGTGCAGTGGTGTCATCGTGGCTCACTGTAGCCTCGACCTCCCAGGCTCAGGTGAACCTCCCACCTCAGCCTCCTAAGTAGCTGGCACCACAGGTGCATGCCACTAAACCCAGGCTAATTTTTTTTTTTTAAAGGGATGTTTTGCCATGTTGCCCAGGCTAGTCTCAAACTCCTGGGCTCAAGTGATCCACCTGCCTCGGCCTCCCAAAGTGCTGGGATTACAGGTGTGAGCCACCACACCAGGTCTTAGTCCTTTTCCTTGATACAAGTCAGCTGAGACTCCAATTTCTCCACTTGAATACAATTAATGGATTCTTAATAAGAGAGAGAGATTAACTGAAGGCCATAGGAGCTACAGGCCCAAGAATCTAGATATACACTGAATTCAACACCTGGCAGCAGTCATAACTAGGAGTCTTGTATAACATCGAGGCCTGGGTGTCCAGCTGCCTGGTTTCCTCTGGATTGTAAATTCAGAACTTTTAGGTTTCTCTTTTGCTCATTCTCCCTTTTCTATCTCTTAGACAAGAGAGCTCTGGACCTCCTGTCAAGGCTATATTTACCCTAAGCAGATCTGTCCAACATGCCTTCCTCCCTAACCTGCACTGCTGTAAACAGTGGACGGTTATCTTAGAAATAGGTCCAGTACTTACTATGTTTACCAAAAGAAAAGCATAGGGAGGGATATTTTGGTTACAAAATATTTAAAGTTTAGCCATGACCACAAACACATCATGTCCTCATATAATGCCATCATGCTCACAAATACAAAAACTTAGAATGAAAGTGCTAAACCTGGCTGTGCTCCCTAATCACTGCATGGAGCTATGTCTACTGTATTAGAAGACTCCTGCCCTGGTAACTAATACAACTAATTAGGAATGTGTTCTTATTATGAAAATATTTGGCTGGGCGCGGTAGCTGATGCCTGTAACCCCAGCACTTTGGAAGGCCAAGTCGGGCCGATTGCCTGAAGTCAGGAGTTCAAGACCGGCCTGACTAACATGGTGAAACCCTACCTCCACTAAAAATACAAAAACTTGCCAGGTATGGTGCAAGACTGTAATCCCAGCTACTTGGGAAGCTGAGGCAGGAGAATCGCTTGAATCGGGAGGTGAGGGTTGCAGTGAGCAGAGATGGTGCATTGGCACTCCAGCCTGGGCAACAAAGTTAGACTCTATCTAAAAAAAAAAAAAAGGAAAACATAAAATTTTCTAGCTATTTTTGACAAATGCTATACAATATACTAAAAAATTTATTATCAGGAAAGAAATATGTAGTAAGTTAAAACAGTGCTTCCCAATTACTTTCACAACACGGTGCACACAGAAAACACTTAAGATAAAAGGACAAGGCTACAAAGGCTTCACCACCCAAGTCCCCGGGTGGCCATCCCTAGCGCAGCTCATCAGATGGGAAACACTTAACTAACAGGCTCTCATGCTGATGCCCTGGGTCACTGAGACAAAACCAGGGAGAAGTTCATCCATATGGCTATACACTGTCACAAACAAACCAGCTTTAAAAAATATTTGTTTCTGCTGTTCTAACTTACACATCTTCATCAAACCATGAAACATTCAAGGCCCAGTTCATCACCACTGTGAAGCCTTCCCTAATCTCTAAGGCTGTAATTCACACGGGTCCTTTCTCAATGTTCCAAACCATCTTTACTCTTACTGAACTATCACATTCTGTTTTCTAGTTGCCTGTAGCTATTATTTACCTTAAATTACATATGTCCCTTGAATGCAAGGATCTTGTTTCATTCACTTTTATTTCCTTCTTGCTCTACAATATTGAAAAAAAGAGTTTGTACACCCAATGTTTGTTCAATCTGAACTTGGGGTAGGTCATACTCAGTGACAATGCTTTTTGTACTACACCATAATCACAGACTATAGCCCATGTACTTTCTCCCTCTGTATTCCAAAATTGGATTTATTTAGTCCCAAGCCTCTCAAGTATCCCAATTTTCCAAAGTTTCCAGTGTTCCACAGGATACACAAAAATGTTTGTTTGACTAGCCCCACATCCACAAAATTTAGAAAACAAAAGCAAATATCCAGCCCCTGTACAATCTTTTTTTTTTTTTTTTTTTTTTTATCTTTAGTAGAGATGGGGTTTTGCCATGTTGACCAGGCTGGTCTCAAACTCCTGCCCTCAAGTGATCTGCCCACCTCAGCCTTGCAAAGTGCTGGGATTACAGGCATGTGCCACCACGCCCAGCTGTGACCCTGTACAACTTTAACATCCAAGTATCAATTCTTTCTTCCAGAAGAAAGAAAAACAAGGTTTCCAGAACTCAACAGAAAAATTAAAACCACACTGTTACCAGCCATAGTCCATGACATAACTTTAAATTGCCCAAGAGCAGTGAGGAGGCATTTTAAATTATTTTCATGTCTATTGAAGGATTCCAGCCAACAGAATTTATTCTTATTATACAGGAATAAATGTCCATTTTATCATTAAATAGTACGATAATCTTAACCAGGAATTACCAGTTTATAAATTTTCTCTGTAAAATCTGTGAATCTATCTGAATGCTAAGATTTTATTTAGAATCACCATTTTTATTTTTATCTTCCCCTTCCATTTAAAAAATTAGTTAACTTTTAACTACTAGTAAATAGAATAAATAGAAATGTAACTATAAGTGAATAATTAATATGAATTAGTACACAAATTAAGTTATACAAGGACCATTTCCAAAATATTTATTGAAAAATGCTTCTATTTCCTATGTTTTTCTGACCCTTGTTTAAAATACCAGGTGCTAAAGTTAACTAAAATTTATTTCTGCATAATCTAAAAAGACAAAAAAAGCACCTTAATAAGCATTCCAAAGTATATATTATTTCAAAACAAAGATACATATAATCACGGAAGTAGGTTCAAATTTACAGTCAGTTCAAATTTATAAAAAGATACTAACTGTATAGTCCATTGCTCTCTGCTAGCTGAGGTTAATACTGTACAAAAGCTAGTTTCTACTTTTTCTCTACCACCTATATATACATCTCTACAATCTGTAGCTCAATACTTAGCCAACATGATCTCCTTCTCAGTCTACCTAATTCTTTTTCTTGCCAATTCAAACGTTGAGGAAAGTGCACGTAATATCCAATCCCTCTAATTATTTCAATGCCTGTTCTGCTACCTTCCTCCATACTCTATTCAGCTTTCTACCTTTCAGAGTCCCTAGTATCACCATCTTGAATAAAGAAAATTAACAACAGTGTCTGTCTGAACACCCTCTGTAAACACCACAAAGATATGCTGAAGAGTTGGGTCTGTACCCCTTTTGTGATTCTGAAACAGGAAATGCAAAGAAGGCATACAGGTTCCAGGACCTCCTCATACCAAAATCCAAGGATCCACAAGTCCCTTCATATAAAATGGCATAATATTTGCTAATAACCTATGCATTCCTCCCACATACTTTAAAATCATCTCTAGATTATTTATGATACCTAATATTATATAAATGCCACATAAATTGTTATTACACTGTTTGTTTCTTTGAGAAAGGGTCTCACTCTGTTACATGGGCTGGAGTACAGTGGTGCAGTGCTCAGTATAGCCTTGACTTCCTCAGGTCAAACAATCCTTGCGACTCAGCCTCCCAAGGAGCTTGGATTACAGGAACATGCCAATGCACCCAGTTGATTTTTTTGTATTTTTTGTAGAGGTAGGGTCTCACTTTGTTGCCCAGGCTTGTCTAGAACTCCTGGCTTCAAGCAATCCTCCCACCTTGGCATCTCAAGGTGCTGAGATTACAGGCATGAGCCGCACACCTGGCCTATATATATATATTTGAGACAGAGTTTCGCTCTTGTTGGCCGGGCTGGAGTGCAATGGCGCAATCTCGGCTCACCGCAACCTCCGCCTCCTGGGTTCAAGCAATTCTCCTGCCTCAGCCTCCCAAGTAGCTGGGACTACAAGTATGTGCCACCATGCCCAGCTAATTTTCTTGTATTTTTAGTAGAGATGGGGTTTCACCATGTTGACCAGGATGGTCTCAATCTCTCGACCTCGTGATCCACCCACATCGGCCTCCCAAAGTGCTGGGATTATAGGCGTGAGCCACCGCGCCCAGCCTGTATTATTTTTTAGTAAAATCACTTTCCTCATACTGCAGTATGAGGAAACCTTAATTGATAATAACATAAACATTTTTGGAAGTTAAAAATTAATCACATGTTGGTCAGGTGTGGTGTGGCTCACGCCTGTAATCCCAGTACTTTGGGAGGCTGAGGCAGGTAAATCACCTGAGGTCGGGAGTTTGAGACCAGCCTGACCAACATGGAGAAACCCCATCTCTATTAAGAACATAAAATTAGCCAGGTGTGGTGGCACCTGCCTGTAAGCCCAGCTACTCAGGAGGCTGAGGCAGGAGAATTGCTGGAACCTGGAAGGCAGAAGTTGTAGTAAGCTGAGACTGTGCCATTGCACTCCAGCCTGGGCAACAAGAACAAAAACTTGTCTCAAAAAAAAAAATCAAACAAAAAAAAAAACACCCCACAAAAATTAACCACATGTTATCATCAACCTGTTTAGGGGGAGATAAGGTTATTCCTTTCTCTTCTTGGTTGAAAAATTAAGGGAAAAAATATTAATCAATTTCCTTTGCCATGTACCAACCAAAAACAAATGACCAATAAGATCTAAAAGTAAATGGTGAGATAGCAGGAATTTTTACTTTGAAATTTCATATTACAAGTGTGCTTTGGAGGCTGGGCATGGTGGCTCACACCGTTAATCCCAAGTGTGCTTTAGAGGCTGAGCGTGGTGGTGGCTCACACCGTAATCCCAGCCCTTTGGGAGGCAGAGGCAGGCAGATCACTTGCGGTCAGGAGTTCAAGACCAGCCTGACTAACATGGTGAAACCGTGTCTCTATTAAAAATACAAAAAATTAGCTGGCCATGGTGGAGGGAGCCTGTAGTCCCAGCTACTAGGGAGGCTGAAGTGGGAGGATCACTTGAACCTGGGAAGTGGAGGTTGCAGTGAGCCAAGATGGCACCTCTGCACTCCAGCCTGGACGACAGAGTAAGACCTCCATCTAAAAAAAAAAAAAAAAAAGAGTATGCTTTGGATATTTGATGATACAACAATTATTCTTTGGGCTGACCCTTGTTCTAAAGTTAATTACTATTTATTTTTGCATAATCTAAAAAGACAAAAAAACTTCAATAAACATTACAATTACATATTATTCCAAAACCAAGATACATGTAGTCATGGAAGTAATGTCAAGTTTACAAAGTCAGTTCAAATTTATAAGCTGAAAGAAAAGAAAGAAAAAAGAAAAAAACATAACCCATGTTGTGGGTTATGTTTTAAAAGAGGAAAAAACACCAAAAATATCTGTCTTACCTTTTAGGCATACATGTTAAAATACTGGCAGATGAAACATAATACTGACAGATTACACTTCAAAATAATGCAGGGAAAAGTAGAAATGGGTAGAGATTGTTAAATCAAGTTTAACCTAAAGCTGTCTCCTTACATATCTGAAGTTCGGTCTAAAGGTTTCTCTGTACATAGTGAACTACAAATATAACTAAATGGAGGTGTAAACAGACTGTAACCTAATCTTGTGTCAATCACCAAGTCTTGGCCAATCAAAAAGGGCCAACTGTTCAAGCCAAGTTCAAATAAGGCAACTGCCGAGCTATAACCAATCTGGCTGTTTCTGTACCTCTGTCTATATATCTTCTTCCACAATCTGGCTGTGCTGGAGTCTCTCTGAACCTACTGTGGCTCAGGAGGCTGCCCTATTCACGAATCATTCTTTTGCTCAAACTCTTTAATTTGGCTAAGGATTTTCTTTTTAACAAGATATATATTAAACAAGACAGCCGTAAATTATAATTGTTTTAAAATGTCACATAGAAGTTCAAAATATTATTCTCTCTACTTTTACATATGTTTGAAAGTTTTATAAAATAGAGCTTTTGTTTTTTGTTATTGTTTTCTTCTGAGACAGTGTGCAATCTCAGCTCACCGTGGCCTCTACCTCCTGGACTCTACCTCCCACCTCAGCCTCCCAAGTAGCTGGGACTACAGTTGTAAACTACTATGCTTGCCTAATTTTTAAATTTTGTGTAGAGATGAGGTCTCACTATATTGCCTAGGCTGGTCTTGAGTTTCTAGCCTCAAACAATCCTCCCTCCTCCGCCTTCCAAAATACTGGGATTACAGGTATGAGCCACTGTGCCCAGCCAGAATTTTTGTTTTTAAGTCTGTTACGCTTAACCACACACTTAAGTGATTTTTTTATTTTCTGCAATCAGAAAACCTGGTTACCAACTACAGATGAGTGTACAACATTCATTATTTGTCTATGCCTTAAGATTTCACATCTGTGAAAAAGGGAGTTGGACTCATTAAATTCCAAAGTTACTGCTAGTTCAATCTGTTGTTGTGTTTTTTTTAAATTCAATTGAATATGAGTTCTACACTTTGAATTTTGAATGTGGTTTAACAATTCTTTTTTTTTTTTTTTTTGAAACAGAGTTTCACTTTTGTCACCCAGGCTCCCAGGCTGGCTGGAGTACAATGGTACAATTCTCCTGCCTCAGCCTCCTGAGCAGCTGGGACTACAGGCATGCACCACCATGCTCAGCTAATTTTGTATTTTTAGAAGAGATGGGGTTTCACCATGTTGGCCAGGCTGGTCTCAAACTCCTGACCTCAGTTGATCCGCTGATCGCCTCAGCCTCCCAAAGTGCTGGGATTATAGGTGTGAGCCACTGCACCCAGCCTTGGTTTAATAATTCTAACTAAAATCGAGAATGCATTCATAGCTAAATCTGATATAATGAACTGAAAATTGTTCATTACTGTTATCAAGACAACAATATAGTACAGTACTTATCTCAGCTGGGCCTTCATTCCTATATAAATCCTATTTTGCTTTCCCTGAAACACCTTTCCTTCAAGCATTATCTCTTCTAAGAGGCAGATAACTTTGTCAAAGAAAATAGAGGCCACTACATGTAATTTGTTCCAGTTTCCCTACCCCTACTGCAGCCCAACCTCATTTCTGTCCGTACTTCAAGTCTTTCACCCGAGGCTCCTTCAAGACCTAACCACATCTCACACACCTCCTACATCTCTTACTTCCCTTCCCTGACAACTCCCTACTTACTTTATCCTTTTCTCAACAGGTCCTCAGGTCTCTTTTGCTCTGGCTTCTTCAGTTTGGCCTATAGTCAACCCCACCCTTCTAAATGATACAAAACAAGAAACAGCCTTCTTTCAAACCCATTTCTTCCTCAAGCTAACCTGTGATTCCTCCTTCCCATAACTACCAAATATTTAAATCAAAGTTCTAACTAGTCTAACTACCCCAACTCCAACTCACCCCTTAGTTTATCATGATCTAGCTTCCAGCCTCCACTACTCTCCCAGTTTTCCATTTCTCACTGGCCTGCAGTGGGCAAATACAAAGAACGGCTTATTTTAAGGTCTCATCATGCCTCTACTCTCTGTAGCATTTGATACTGCAATTACTGTCCCTCCTTCAGGAAACTCTCCTCCCCTAAGGTTCTAATACACCATTTGCTGCTAAGCTTCCTACAGACTCCCTCAGTAGCATTTTCACCTTGTCTCCTGATATGATGTGGTTCCTCAGAGTTCTTTCCTCCCCTGCTCCGCTCCTCTTTCCTTCTTACCCCTATAATCCCTCATCTATATTATTATCTTGTTCTAGTCATTGCTTGAACTATTAATCTTCACCACTAGCCACTCTAGCCTAGAAGGGCCTGTGAGCCTAATCTAGTCCCCCAACTGATTTCATAAAGCTTTATTAGAATACAACCACACTCATTTGTTTGCCTACAGTCTACGGCTGCTTTTGTGCTCAAGGCAGAGGTGAATAGTTGCAATACAGACACTATGGCACTTAAAGCCATAATATTTAGGCTTTTAAAAAATATTATGACCCTTTACAAAAAAAAAAATTTGCCAACCTCTATTCTATCAGGTAAAATATACCAAAAGATTAGTCCTAGTGATTTTTTCTGCTTTTCAGTCTCAGTGCCAACACTATAATCAGGCCACCCATCTGAGACCCTGAGCTATTAAGAGTTTTCTGTTACTCCCAAACTCTCTTCTCATCTTCACTAATCCATTCCCTATAGTATAACCAAAGCAACAGTTCTAAATGCCCAAATCTATTTCACTCTTTAAAATGTTCCCCAGAGAAAAGGTTTTTCACATTCTGGCTCTTGTTTGTCCTACCCAAATTTCCAATTACTCCAGCTGAAATATTGAAGAAATATTACTTTTTTTGGAGATGGAGTCTCACTCTGTTGCCCAGGCTGGAATGCAGTGGTACAATCTCTATTCACTGCAACCTCTGCCTCCCAGGTTCAAGCGATTCTCTGGCCTCACCCTCCTGAGTAGCTAGAACTACAGGTCAACACCACCATGCTCAGCTGATTTTTATATTTTTAGTAGAGACGGGGTTTCAACATGTTGGCCAGGCTGGTCTCGAACTCGTGACCTCAGGTGATCCGCCTGCCTCAACCTCCCAAAGTGCTGGGGTTACAGATGTGAGCCACTATGCTCAGCCAGAAATACTGAACTACATTAATTCCCCAGAACACATTACACTGTCTCTTCCAGGCTTGTCCAAGATGTACCAAAAAATAAATACCTACACATTTTCCTAGTTTCAGCTAAGGCACAATCACCTCCATGAAGTCTTCCGTGACTCACCCAGGCCAACTCAGGTGATTCTTTCCCCATGTGCCCGCTGCATTAGGTACACACTTCCATTACAGGAAATATTTATGTGCTTTCATATAATCTGCCTACTAGTCCACAAATTCCTTGAACGGAAACCGAGGCAGAGTAGGAAAATGGCTACTGAGGGCATGGAGTTTTAAAGTTGGGAATCTGGGACTGAATGCCAGTTTGGCTCCTTCCTAACTGTATGTTCTTAACAAATTACTTAGGAAGAAAATGAAGAAATGAAGAACTAATTTTCTTCCTCCATATAATGAAAACTTTGTGAGGATTATGCAAGGTTATTCATATGAATACAGTGCCTTGCACATAGTTAAGTGCTCAACAATTACTGGTTATCATTATTTTCACTGTTTTATCCCTCACACTTAGTACAGAATTCGAATAGCTGCTGAGTGACATAACTGAAGCAAGCTAGCTCTGCACTGTTTTCAGCTGCATACTAAATATTTTCATCTTTACATTTGGATCCCAGAACTCACTATCCTTATGCCCAAACTTTTAATTAGCACAACCAACTTGTTAAGGTTTGTTTAGGACTTTCCCTTTTTGAACAATGAAAGTCCTGTGTACTGGGAAGTCCTTCAGTTCCAGGCACACCAAGACAGCTGATCACCTTAGAGTTATGTTGCAAACAACAGAAACTGAATTGGGTTAATTTAAGAAGAAAAAAGGGAAGGGTGAATTTATTGATAGAATATAGTGTAATTCACAAAACCAAGGCAAAGCTGAAGAATCAAGCTTACGAAAGCAACTCCCACATATCTAGCTGGCAGGAATTAATGGATGCTTACCTTCACAGTACTTCTGTCAGGATGAATCAATTAGGTCTCAGTATCAGCTCACTCAAGATTTAAATGCCAGGGACATAATTAGCCTAATTTGTGTTAGCCAGAAAAATGTGAGGCACATTAATGAACCAGAGGCAGAAGCACCTACATTAAAAATCCTACCATGAGGCTAGATGTGGTGGCTCACGTGTGTAATCCCAGCACTTTGGGAGGCTGAGGCAGGTGGATCACCTGAGGTCAGGAGTTCTCGACCAGCCTAACATGGTGGAAACCTGTCTCTACTAAATACAAAAAAATGAGCTGGGCATGGTGGTGGCATGCCTGTAATCCGAGTTACCTGGGAGGTTGAGACAAGAGAATCGCTTGTACCTGGGAGGTGGAGGTTGCAGTGAGTCAAGATCACACCATTCACGCCATTGTACTCCAGCCTGAGCAACAAGAGCAAAACTCCATCTCAAATAAATAAATAAATAAATAAATAAATAAATAAATCCCACCATGAGATATCCAATGGCAGAAAAGTAGCTTTGAAAGGCCAAATCAAAAGGCTGTTTCCAAAAGAAGGGAGAATGGATACAATGTCCCTCATGTATCGATAGTGACTTGAACATGCCAAGCCTTTAGACTCCATGACACAGTCACTGTTATTCATGCTATTTTTCTTTCTGACTCGGCAAACTCATCTTTCAAGACCTAGCTCAAGTATGACCTTCTGTGTAACCTTACTAATTTCCCCAGGTACAGCCACGCTTTCTTTATACTCTTACAGTACTTTACAAATTATGTACCTGTATCATAGAACTTATCACACTGTATACTAGCCATATGCTTAAGTATCAGTCTCTCCCATTAAACTGAACTTCCTTAGATCAGGGAATATTTTCATATTTGTAATCTTTGCCACCTAATAATGTCTACCTAGCACGTAGAAAATACTAAATAGGCCGGGCACGGTCGCTCACGCCTGTAATGCCAGCACTTTGGGAGGCTGAGGTAGGTGAATTGCTTGAGCCCAAGAGTTTGAGACCAGCTTGGGCACAATGGCGAAACCGTGTCTCTATAAAAAATTAAAAATTAGCTGGGTGTGGTGGTGGTCACGTAGTTCCAGCTACTTGAGAGGATCACTCGAGCCTGGGAAGTTGAGGATGCAGTGAGCTGTGATTGTGCCACTGTACTCCAGCCTGGGTGACAGAGCAAGACCCTGTCTCAAAAAAAGCTAAATAAATGTTTAATAAATCTGTTTGCCAAGTCACTAGAATATGTGAAGCGTCAAATAAAAAGAAACATAGGGGCTACCAGAGGTAAACATGCTGACAGTACCAAAGAGAAAGCTGATACACTAAAAGCAAGGGAAGGACATGCCCCCCCCCCCCCCCCCCAAAAAAAAAAAAAAAAATTAGGAAGAGCAAAAACTCCACGAGCATAAAAATCAAGGACAAAATTCTGGTAATCTAACAATCTGAAGGCATCACTTACATAAAAGCAAAACCCAATATCCATATGCATAATGGTGACTCTCTCAAGAACCAAGAAAACAACTAAATTATATTCTATTTAAAGCAGATGGCAAAATAAAGTAAAATCTAGTATGTATACAACTTCCCTAACCCAAAAAACCAAGAATAATTAATTCCAAGTAAATATAGTCATGATTTATTTTACATTTTAACTGCTGATGTTGGCTAGGCTGTGACAAAATTTTTCTTAATAGCAAAACTGCAAGAAAGGATAGCTACAACCTTCTTATACTTTTAATATTCCTTCACCTCCAAGATAACAAATAGAGACTTGAAAATAAGATTACAGTCCTTCCTCAGTATCCTGAGGGTGGGGGGAAGTTGGCTCCAGATACTCCCTCCCCTAAAGATAACAAAATCTGCAGATGCTCAAATCTCTTCAATAAAATGGCACGGTACAGTCAGCCCTACAAAATCCACAGGCTATGAAGGACCAACTGTATAGCCAAAATGTGTGCTAACTAAACAAAAAATCAATTGAGGAGTGGTGTCAGTCATAGAAAGAAAATCCCATTGACTCTGAAGTTAGAAGTTCTGAAAATGCATTTTGTAACTCCTTTACTGGCTACCAATAAGTTACTTCTTTTTCCACTTGGACTGTCATCCAGTTCATGTCACATTTCACCCAAATAACTAAAATTCACTTCATGAAATGTAGTAACTTTCACATTCATGGCATTATATTATTTCTTCTTTATCATGTGAACCCTATGACTAATCTTATTATCATTACTGAGATACATTCTGAAGTACACACTATCACCAATTAAATCATAAATAAATAAAAGCTTAACTTGAAACTAATGAAGACTTTACATCAAACTCCCAGTTTAGGCTGGGCTCAGTGGCTCATGCATATAATCTTAGCATTTTGAGAGGTTGAGGAAGAAGGACTGCTTGAGACCAGGAGTTCAAGACAAGCCTAGGCAATATAGCAAGACCCTATACTCTATCTCTACAAAAAGCAAATTAGCTGGACATGGTGGTGTGCACCTGTAGTCCTAGCTACTCAAGAGGCCGAGGCAGGAGGATTGCTTGAACCATGATCATGTCATTGCACTCCAGCCCAGGTAACATCAAGATTCTGTCTCAAAAATAACATTTTAAATTTAAAAAACAACAACAACAAAAACTCACAGATTATTAAAAATCTGAAGGGTGGCAAAAAATAGGAGGAACCAATTAAGTACCACCACAAGGAAACAGACAAACCCAGTACTTGGACAGTCTATTGGGCTGAACCATATGAAAATTGCCAATACTTGGCTGTTGTTACAAACCTGGAAAGAGGCAATTTCATACAGTGCAATTTAACGTAAGAAAACTGACGTGGGCCGGGTACACTGGCTCACGCTTGTAATCCTAGCACTTTGGGAGGCCGAGGCGGGTGGATGACAGGGTCAAGATATCGAGACCATACTAGCCAACATGGTGAAACCCCGTCCCTACTAAAAATACCAAAATTAGCTGGGTGTGCTGGTGCGTGCCTCTCAGCTACTCAGGGGGCTGAGGCAGAATAATTGTTTGAACCTGGGAGGCTGAGGTTGCAGTGTACCGAGATCGCGCCATTGCACTCCATCCTGGGTGACAGAGCAAGACTCCGTCTCAAGGAAATAAAAATAAAAATAAAGAAAGAAAACTGACCTGAACAAATTAATGGCTTTTTTTTTTTTTTAAGACTCAGTCTCACTCTTGTTCGCCAGGCTGGAGTGCATTCTTGGCTCACTGCAACCTCCACCTCCTGGGTTCAAAGTGATTCTCCTGCCTCAACCTCCTGACTAGCTGGGATTACAAGCGCCCGCCACCACATCCAGCTAATTTTTGTATTTTTAGTAGAGATGGGGTTTCACCATGTTGGCCAGGCTGGTATTGAACTCCTGACCTCAGGTGATCCGCCCACCTCGGCTTCCCAACATGCTAGGCGGGAGCCACCACCAAGCCTGGCCAATTAGCAGCATTTGTAAATGGTTGGGAGACAACAGACAAAAGTTGGAAATAACCCAAATATTCATCTGTGGATGAAAGGGTTAACAAAATATGGTATATACATATAACGGACTGTTACTTAGTCATACAAATTAGCTTTAATCACTAATTCATTCACAATGCATGTGCCTTAATCTCCCAGTACTTCACCTGTCACAATAAAAAGCTTGGAGGTGATTTGGGAAGCAGTAGGAAAAGGCATTAAAACAGTAAAAGTTTCAGTTCAAAAATACACATGAGGAAAATTACTGTGTCTGTGGTGCCCAGGATGTATTTATTCAAGGAATATTTTAGTGCTTGCTTGGTTCCAGCCACTGTACTAAGTGGTAAGCAATGAAGATACACAGTCTCTGTGCCCTCAAAAAGCTCACAATCTAGTAGGAAAAATAAACAAAATCGAATTAAAATACATTATAATTGCAATAGGAAAGATATACGCAGAGTTCTTCCAGGAGCAAAGAATGGTACCTACCCAGAGTTGACTATTTAAAAGTGGTAGGAATTAGCCAGGCAACAGGAGGCAGAGAAGGATATTCCAGTCAGCAAGATGGCCCTGAGAATAGAAATAGCACTGGCGAGGAGGGGCAGGCGGGATTCCAGATTATGTATAAGCGTATAAGTTCAGTGTTGCTAGGGCTTAAGGGGATGGGGGAGGAAGGTTGAATCTGGAGAAATAATCAGGCATCAGGCTCACTGAAAAATCTCATAAACTCGAGGAAGAATACCCCTTTCAAGATAGTTTTTAAACTGGAAGGTGATAGGTAATAAGGCCTAAAGTAGGCTGGAGGCAGCAGAATAGAGAGGCAGTGCCAAAATCCAGAGAGAGCAGAGATTCAAGCTACATGACTGGCATCTGACTGAATGTGGAAGAGGAGAAAGAAGTCCAAGAAGCCTCTCAAGTTTCAAATTCAGGTCACAGTGAGGGTGATGATGCCATAAACAGAAAAAAGAAAAAACAAAGGCAGAACGTGGCTTTAAACACTTTTGAGTTTGAGAAGCTCATGTGAAAAAGATGCTCATGTGAATAATTTCCAGCAGATGATTTTATGAAATTTAAGTCCCCCCACACTGAAATGATGATTAAAGCCAAGACAGCTGCTGATGTGAACAAGAAAAATACGCTATATTTCAAAGAATCATAGACAGACTCCCAAACCATGCCTACTACATTCAAAGGGTAGGAAGACTTAGCAAAGCTGACTAAAAAAGAGTACTCCAAGAGAACCAGAGGCTGTATATGCCCCATTAGTGAATTCAAGAAAAAAAAATTATAGGTTGTCTGCTATATGACATATAGATTCCTGAAACAGTTTATACTCTTCAAACTTAAGAAGAGGGAAATGCACAGGATGGATGGTCATAAGCACCTCTAGACGGAGCACATGGCTACATAGGGCCAAGAGGCAGAACATGGGTACATGGCCAATATGCATACTCCTGGTCTTGATTCGTTCAACTGTGTTTCTGTACTTTATGTTCAATTGCTGTTATTTGAGACTGCCAAACATTAATGTGCTACTAAAAATCACACATGAACCAATATGAATTTTGCCTTAACATTCCTATATCTACCATTCAAATATGAGTGAGTTCATGTTACAGAAACACATTATAGGAGAACAGGCTGTTCAAGGAGGGCTAGGCAACAGTATCAACACCATGGAGTAACACCAAAAGAAAATTAATGTCTTAGAATAATAGTGAATCTTTCATTCCCAAATGTAGACTTTTTTTCAAGTACACCATCCAGTCTCTCTTCTCTATTTAAAGTTTCTCATGCTGTTCACTAAATGACAGTAGCATCCAAGGTCTCGACTCACTGAGCTTCTCGACAGAGCCAAATACTTTAACAGCTATTCACACACAGAATTTGCTGTATATCACAGCAATTTATCCCAAATAGGTGGAGAAAAATTCACCTAGGAAAACTACCAGAGAGGAGGAAAAGAATAGGGACTGATGGTACCAAGTATACTATTAATCAGGAAAGGCTTCATGGAGAACTTTTGTCGGATTTTTGTTTTAAACTAGAATGGCACTGTATGGCAGATTTGTGATCTTGGCATTCCAGAGATATATGAAGGAGTCTGAATGAAGAGACAGTTTGCCAGAGTGAACCCCACTCAACAGACAGCCAAAAGAAGGCACACAGTAGAACAGCATGTACAAAGACATGGAGAACAAACTACTGGTTACTCAAGCATCTCCAGTACTTTATCACAGCTGGCACAAAGGAGATATAAGGAAAAGTGCAAGGTGAAGTAAAAGAAGTAGGGCCTTATGTGGAACTATACGTGGCATGCTAAGGACTTTTATCCTGAAGTTAATGGGAAGGATCATAAACAGGAAAGTAACACAGAAAGATTTGAGAAAAAAAATTAATCCACAAGATAACTGGGGAGAGAAGATACTGAACACAGAGAGCTAGGTACATGATTATACTTGTTCAGGCAAGAACGGTAAGGGTCTAAACTAGGGGCAGTGAAAGTAAGGTTGGTAACAGTTGTACAAACATGAGGGTTCTTCAGATGACTAATTCAGAGAAAGGTGAAGGAGGGGAAGAGAAAGGAGTCAAGGATAAAGTTTGAAACTTCAGCAATCAAATAGTACCACTTACCACTGGAGGTTCGAGAGAGACAGAAGCAAGTTTAGGAGAGCGAACTGAATTTTGCAGGTGAAAAAATATGTATTAGTCCTGGTATCAGAAACTACAGCATAAAGCCTAAGTGTTAAGCCCAAAGATATGGACTTTCGTTTTTTGGTAAAACCAACTAACTGGCTCCTTGTTGATAAGAAGGAAACTTTGCAAGAGCAAAAAGATAAAAAGGTAAATAAACCTAATAATAAAGTTCATCAAAAATTTTTACTAGCAAGGTTTTAAAATATAGAAATAGGGAGCAGTCATGGTGGCTCACGCCTGGAATCCCAGCACTTTGGGAGGCCGCAGTCGGCAGATCACCTGAGGTCAGAAGCTCGAGATCAGCCTGGGCAACATGGAGAAACCCTGTCTCTTAAAAGAGTAAATAAATAAATAAAATAAAATAAAATATAGAAATAGGAAATTCTGTAATATAGTCAATATTTCTTTGGTATTTCCCCCTTTCACCAACTTTTAGACATGGTTTGTACATGTCAAGTCTTAGATTTCCTTAGTGGAATACAGCACAGTAAGCAAGAGTTTTGGCTTTAGCATCAAGCTTTGTTTCTGAAATGGAGTTTCGCTCTGTCACCCAGGCTGGAGTGCAGTGGCATGATCTTGGCTCACTGCAGCCTCCACCTCCCAGGTTCAAGTGATTCTCCCACCTCAGTCTCGCTTGTAGCCCGAATTACAGGCACGCACCACCACGCCTGGTTAATTTTTGTATTCTTAGCAGAGATGGAGGTTTCACCACGTTGGCCAGGCTGGTCTTGAACTCCTGACCTCAGGTGATTAACCTGCCTTGGCCTCCCAAAGTGCTAGGATTACAGGCGTGAGCCACTGCGCCTGGTCGCTTAGCATCAAGCTTTGATATTAAGTCCAGGCTTTGCCACTTAACACCCGATGGAGGACTTAGGGCCACTTACTTAAGAGTTGTAGGCCTCAAGTTTCCTCAGCAGTAAATGGGGATAATAATAGTACCTACTTGATAGGACTGTTGTGAAGACTAAACAGATAATCTATATAAAGCACTTAGCACCGGTATAAACAATAAATGTTAAGGTTTTTAAAATACTAATTATTAACTACTCTTACTAATGAAAATGTCACATTCCCGAGGTATACAGGAGCAAGAAAATGAGAAGCTGACCTGGATAGCAGTTACCTGAGCATTTGTTTTATAAGTATTCATTAAACAAAACATTTCTGTTTTGCACACTTTTCTATAAGTTACCTTTGAAAACAGAAAAATGTTTAAGAATCAGTGTCTTACATGAAAAGGTCTAGTATTAAAATGCACATTCCAGGGCCGGCATAATGGCTCATGCCCCTAATCCCAACACTTTGAGAGGCCAAGGCAGGAGGATAACTTGAGCTAGGAGTACGAAACCAGCCTGGGCAACATGGTGAAACCCCGTCTCTACAAAAAAGACAAAAATTAGCCAGGTATGGTGGCATGCGCCTGCAGTCCCAGCTACTCAAGAGGCTGATATGGAAGGATGGCTTGAGCCTGGGAGGAGGCAGAGGTTGTAGTGAGCCGAGATTGGGCCACTGCACTCTAGCCAGGGTGACAGAACCAGACCTGTTTGGTTTTGTTTTGAAAAAAGCACATTTCAGAACAAATAAAAGGAAATGTTTCCCTTTCAATATGTACTTCCTAGTTTTAGCTACAAAATCCATTCCCCTACCCAAGCTGCAAATTTCTATCAATGATAAAAATTACTCCCCCCCGCCTCCATCTATAAACCTCAGAATAACCTTTACCCCCTTTCTCTTCAGTGATCTTTACAAAGAGAATGTGAAAGAGGAGGAGGAGGAGAAGGGGGAAGGAACAGCATCATTCAATCCTCATTCCAGGTTGTAGCCATTCCCAGGCTCAATTTTTTGGAAAATTCCTCCTTGCAGACCAAATAGCACTATTTCTCCAAAATGAATTCTAGGTATTACTGCCCTGTCACCCTTTCCATTGCTCTAATCATGTTACACCTCCTCTCTTTTCTGGAATAAATTCCTTCAGATCTCCCTATCAAGAAAAAGCTTCCAAGCAACTCTGCCACGAGATATTCTTGGACCAACACAGGCCATCTGGAAGTCTCCTCTCTTCACTCTAATATAATCACTCTTATTTTTTACCTGGATATTTATTCACCAGTTAACATTGGTACATACGTTCTATAAGATCCACTAACCTCATTTTTTTTTCTCTCTCCAAAGATCTCTTGAAGTCTCTCCTGATTGAATGATAAAAAAATTTTCTTCCTCAACCCTCTCTCTACTCACAATCCTGGCATTAACTCTATTCTTTCATTTTTTTTTTAACAAGTGTGTATCTTATTCTTGCACCTAACATTTTGTGTATCAGCTGGTTCTATAATTTATAACATGTTTTAGCTTTTGTCTATCCCATATGTGAAAAAATAGGCATCATATCTCATCAAAGTGCATTTCACTGTTTTGGAACAGCCTGATAACCACAAGTACTCAGTTACAGAGCTACGCCGTACTATGTTTCCAATGGATAAGAGGAAACATAGTATCTATGCTTAGATATGCCTAAATCCCCAATAAAGGCCCTTAATCAGGTTTGGCCCCAGTTTACCCTTTAGACACTCTCTCTCCTACATTTCTCTCAGTACTTTTCAATTACTGTTCCCTCTAGTCTGGAATGCCCTTTTCTTCCACGCCACTTCTCCTGCCCTTTGCCTGGCCACCTTTCTTTCATCCTTCAGAATCAGCTCACTCCCATCCATTAGAAGTCCACCAGAGTATCTTCCCTGTCTGCTCAGCTCCAGGTAGTTTTCTCTCATGCATTTTCAGAATACTACACTGTAACAATTGCACTGCATTGTAATTATCACCCCACTGAATGAAAATTCCTTGAGGTACAGACTGCATCTTATCCCAAAGACCTAACATTGATAGACACCGAATAGACAATTAGTGAATAAATAATGCCCATATCCACTGAGTGACTTGCACAGGCTACATAAGCACACTGAGGTTTTGTATCTAAAGTTCCAGCTGGGTGTGACAGCTTGGCATCTGTAGTCCCAACACTTTGGGAGGCCGAGGTGGGGGAATCACTGGAGCCCAGGAGTTCAAGACAAGCTTGGGCAACAAAGCAAGACCCCATCTCTACAAAAGATTAGAAATTAGCCAGGTGTGGTGCTGTCCACATGTAGTCCCAGCTACTTGGGAGGCCACAGTCGTAAGATTCCTTGAGCCTAGAAGTTTAAGCTTGCAGCTGAGCTATGAGTGCCTGAGTACTCCAACCTAAGTAACAGAGCAAGACTCTGTATCAAAAAATACTTTCCTCATGTAAAGTAGGGATAATGCCACACCTAACTCATACACTTGTTACTAACACCTATCTCATACACATGATACTAAATAAGGTATCATGAAACTCTTAACACAGTGTCTGCCACAACAGAACTACCATTTGAATATCTATTTCATAGCTTAAGTTACCCTATAGAATCCCAAGAAATGTAGTGTTGTGACAAATACCAGGCTGATTGGCTTAGCAACCATGCTCTTTTTCATGCATCTAAAAGTCACTGGTTACTTGTTATCATCAGCAAATATTTGTTGTGTACCTATTATATGCAGGAGTCCTTACTAAGTATCACTGAGTTACCAGAACACAGCAATAGAGGTAAACAATGAAACAAAAACCTGTACCAATATCCGAGAGAAGAAAAAATGCTATTGGTTTTAATGTACAAACAATATGAGTATTTTTCAATAAGCTTTTATTTGAAACGAGGTAGACCTCAAGAATGGGAAAAGTTCAAAGTTAACACTTATCATCAAGTGGACAGGAGACAGTTCCAAAATTTCTTATTCCTATTTCTAAGTTTCACTTTTGCTCAGATGTATCTCTCACAAGGAGTATTTAACCATGACCAGGAAAGAATACATGATCTTTATTTGACCCATTCAAATGGGAATTCCACTGATATCTCCCTAGGTTTTTTCTACTAGCATGCAATTTTGTAGCTCTGAAAAACAGCCTGACTTTGTTTCTCTAGAAAACAGAAGGCTGAATGGTATATGTAACCCACCACCTTCCTTAAGACAGGACAAAATACTCACCTCCTAATCACACTAGCCTCTTAACAAAAATTACAAAACTGCATATCATGTCACCCAGTATTAGAAAAGAAGGCTGTAGCCTTAAAACCATTTTCCCCCTAACAAATCCAAAGGTCACAGGCCCAGTGAAGTATGTGCATGTACTCACTGCTTTCAGCAGCTGCAGAGAGACCTCTAGCGCTGCCTCAATAAGCCGAGTTTGCAAACAGTACCTGCTAATGTCACCTTAATGAGACAATGGCAACATGCTGAGTAGCAACGAACTGAGTGACCACGATGAACGCTTAGTTTTGCAACCACTTGGAAATTCTACTAGCTTGTAGCAAGAGATATGTGAGAGGACGTATGAACCTATGTATCCAATTTATTTCAGTAAAACGTGTCAAAGAAATTATCACCCTATGCACACCCCACTCCAAGAAAGGCTAAGAAAATACGTCTTATGAGCGGAGGTCGGAACAACCTCTTTTCCAAAGCCCGAACACAATAGATGGCAAACTATTGTCCACCTTCAGCTCGCTCCAAATACCAGCAGTTGCAAGAGTATGGGCTGGAACAGCTCGGCACGACTAGTCCAAAGAAGAGCACTGAAATACATGAAAATGGTCCTGGCGCATCCTACCCTCCCCCATCCATCACCCTGAAACAAGTCGGTTACCCGGCTGGTCCCCACCCCCCTCTGCGGGCCGCCACCGCCCGCCAAGGCCCGGCTCGCAGAAGGTAGGAGCCGGGACCGGCAGAGCCGAGGCTCCATGCGCGGGAGGCACCGAGGGGGCTGAGCCGGGCGAAGGCTGCACTGGCGGGCGCCAGCAGCAACCGCCCCCTCGGCTGTGCGGTCGGCGGGCCGGGGCGGCAGCATCCTCGTTTGTCCGCGCGGCCACCGCCCGCGGACCCCGCCTCAGCTCATCCCCTCCTCGCCGACATCAGGCCGCGCCCGCGTGACGGGGCCGAAAACCCCGGCATTTCAGGGTCGCCGCGCCAGCAGCTCCGGAGGGTGGCTGCAGCCCGGCGCGCGTCCCGCCGCCCGCTCTGCCCAGCCCGGGGCCGCGGTGACCGGAGGCGGCGGCCAACTCCGGCCGACCACAAGCTGGAGAGAACCAGGCCGGCGCCGGCCCCCCGCCCCTTCCCGCGTCGCCCGGCCGGCGCGGCCAGGCGGGCCCAGACCGCGGAAGCACACTCACTTCCACATCGCGGCCCTTGTTCTTGAAGCTCTTGATGCGGTGGTTCTCCAAGCTAGGGTTCTCGGCCATGGCTGCGCGCGGCTCCGGCGACGGCTACTTCTGCGGCTGCGGCGGCGGCGGCGAGTGTCGGCGCGGGAGGGGGACGAGGAGGAGAGGAGAGCACGTTCCGTGACGCCTCCGAGCGCGAGGTGGCAGTAGCGCCGGGGGAGGCGCGGGCCGATGGCCGGGCCGGGTGGGGCGGGAACGGTTCTGAGAGAGGCGCGCGCCTGCGGAGGCTGGCGACACGTGACTGGGGGCGGCGACCGACTTGGGCGTTTCGGGATGACCCTGCCCTCCTTCCCTGCAAGAGCTCTCCACAGCGTCTCGGTGCCGCAAGTCCTGTGCCAGAAATGGAGCGGGACTTCGCGGCTTTTACCGCCCCTCAGGCGCGGGTCAGTGGTTGTCAACTACAGTTCCCAGCATGCCACGATCCGCCCGGAGCAATTCTACTCGCCTGGGGAGGCCCAGGAGCATGCCGGGATCGCTGCGCGCGGCTGTTTGCGCGGCGCGCTCATAATGCTGGGCGCGAAGTCACCCCCCCCACGACACACACCTCGCCCGGACTCAAGTCCGCCTCTGGGCGGGGAAGAGGTAGGAGGTTCCCTGGCACTTTGCGCCCTATCAGGAGGAAGAGGGCGGGGTTTACAGGGAGCGCACCTCGCTGCCTGTAGCTGGAAAATCAGAAAAAGAACAACTGCTGGTGCTTCGCTCTCTCGCTTTTTCTGGGGGTCCCCTCAAATAGCAGCCACCTTCATTCGCTGTTCCCATGCTCTGCTTCAGTTTCATAAATAGCATTTATTTCTACCTGATATGTATCTATGTGATATAAGTGTCAACGTTTATGTGCTTTACCTGGCTGCCGGCACGGGGAATTCAGCTGAATGAGAGCAGGTACTTTCGTTGAATTGCTGCTGAATCTGTAGTGTCAAAACAATGCCTAGCGCGTCGTAGATACTCAATAAATACTTTTTGAACGCCAGTTCAACGACGACACTTTAGTGTCGCCCAGTTTCTTCATCATCCTCCCAAGCCCGGTTCTGCAACCTTCACTCTGGCAGTTCCTGCGTTTCCATGCCCCTAACTCTTTTCTACCACCACACGTAATCTTAGCCCTCAGGCAGCAGTCAAGCCCTGGGCCGCAGAGTCTCCGGTGTAGCACTCCCACTCCCCACCGGGGCATCAAAGGAATGATGGAGGCAAATTTGGATAAATTACACTAATAAAGAGCTGCTTTGGCCGGGCGCGGTGGCTCGCGCCTGTAATCCCAGCACTTTGGGAATTCGAGGCAGGCCGATCATGAATGAGGTCAAGAGTTCGAGACCAGCCTTGTCAACATGGTGAAACCATGTCTCTACAGAAAATACAAAAATTAGCCAGGCGTGGTGGCACGTGCCTGTAGTCCCAGCTACTCAAAAGGCGGAAGCAGGAGAATCGCTTGAACCCAGGAGGCGGAGGTTGCGGTGAGCCAAGAAGACGCCATTGCACTCCATCCAGCCTGGGCAACAGAGACTCCGTCTCAAAAAAAAAAAAAGGAGTTGCTTTGTGGAGCAGGTGGCCTTCATTGCTTGTATGTTAAATAATTCATTTTCAGAATCTATGGCAGACATGAACAGGTATGTAATCTAGTACTTAAGAATTTAATTGATGAGGTCAAAGGTTGGTAGGAATATACCATGAAGAGATCAAAAAAGCCGGGCACGATGCCTCCCCAGCACTTTGGGAGGCCGAGGAGGGCAGATCACCAGACGTCGGGAGTTCAAGACCAGCCTGACCAACGTGGAGAACCCCATCTCTACTAAAAATACAAAATTAGCCTGGTGTGGTGGCACATGCCTGTAATCCCAGCTACTCGGGAGGCTGAGGCAGGAGAATTGCTTGAACCTGGGCAGCAAAGGTTATGGTGAGCGGAGATTGTGCCATTGCACTCCAGCCTGGGCAACAGAGTGAAACTCTGCCTAAAAAAAAAAGAAAAGAGAGAGAGAGAGAGAGAGATCAAAAAAGAAGGACAATCTTTAAAGCAAAAGAAGCTTAAAGGGCCTGAGGCCAGAAGTCAGGAATTCAGAAGCCTTTGGTGGCCACGCTATGTCCAGGGGCATTCCTCTTGTAAGTGGTGGGGTGTGGCTTGCTGATAAATACAGGCTTCAGATACTCTATTCATATTGGACTGTGGCCCAGTGTTGCCAGAACATTCCACTTTTCAAAGAAGACCAAAAAGGTAGATTCTTTTCCTCTTTGTTTTTAAATGTTAATTCACATTTTTTAATGGACTTAACCTTAAGTGTTTCAGTCACTTCAGAATATCAGGTCCTCAGTTTGTAAAACCTACTCTTAGTCTAACCACTCATTTGAAGGGAAACACACACACACACACACGCACACACACACACCCCAGCTATGACTTTAGAAGGAATACATTAGCTAGACCAGGTGCGGTGGCTCACACCTGTAATCACTGTAATCCCAATGCTCTGGGAGGCCGAGGCTAGCAGATCACCTGAGGTCAGGAGTTCAACACCAGCCTGGCCAACCATGCCCCACATGGTGATATACCCTTTTCCTACAAAAATAGTAAAATTAGCTGGGCACAGTGATTCATGCCTGTAAGCCCAGCTGCTTGGGAAGTTGAGGCGGAAAAATTGCTTGAACCCAGGAGGTGGAGATTGCAGTGACCCAAAATTACACGATTGCACTCTAGCCTGGGCAACAGTGGGAGACTGGGTCTCAAAAAAAAAAAAAAGAATACATTAGCTCAACTCTGGGTTTTAAGGAAACAGAACTTGTGTGTTTGCCATTCTCCTTGACTAAATGGAAGAGAAACTTTCAGACTGTTGTTCAGTCTCTATTATAATTTAGTAGGTATTCCCTTTTCAGGTTGCCTTCTGCCACCTCTCTTCATGCCCAGTCCAGAGCAGGGCCCCGCTTTTGCCCAGGTCTAGTTTAGTCATTTTTTTTTCCCTTGGCCAATATCCCTGGTAACTTAAGCATCCACACATTTGGCACCCTGACTCCACAGAACTTCACCAAGTTTTTTACCACACATATCCTGCACCAGACCTTGGAGACCTTAATCTCTGGGAAATGACCACCTCCGGGGACTCAAATTTGGTACTTCTCATTGTTAGCAACTATCTCCTTCTCTTTTGCCTCACTCTAATCATTACCCTTGACCTGAAACTTCTTTGGACAGCTCTTCTTTTAAATGGATTTATTTTCCACATATATTGTAAGTGTCTACCATATACCAAGCATTGTATTCATCAGGCAGATGTACGAAGAACTAGGGGGTCTGTGGGCAGACAGGAAGGAAGGACCCTCAGCCCAGGGGTCAGTCAAACCCTCTGACTTGCTCTCCGCCTTCCCAAAGCATGGGGACTCATGCCCGCAGTCAGTCAACACAAGCATAACAGATCAGAAAAGGAGTTAATGATTTGCCTCCTAAGTCAGCTTCTTTCTGCAAACTCACCACTCTGTTATTGGCATAACCATTCTTGAAGGGACACCTCTCCAAGCTAAGAGCCATCTTTACTTCTTGTCTTTCCCTCAACTCCCTCACCTAGTCACCATGTTAATTCACCACTCAGTGTTTCTGGCATCTCTCTCTTCTTCCCATGCCACCCACAAGACTACCTTAATGCCTCCTAAGCAGTCCCTTTGCCTCCCCAATCCCTCCACAGCAATTTCACTTCAGCTCTTCCCGACTTCATCTCTGCTCCCAGTCAGCAAACCCTTCCTGTCTGCCATTGTCTGTCAAATCATTTCCAAACTCAGTCTAAGGCCAGGCATGGTAGTACATGCCTATAATCTCAGCACTTTGGAAGGCCGAGGCAAGTGGATCACCTGAGGTCAGGAGTTCAAGACCAGACTGACCAATATGGTGCACCGTATCTACTAAAAAAAATAAATAAATACAAAAAGCTGGGCCTGGTGGCACACGCCTGTAATCCCAGCTACTTAGGAGGCTGAGGTTGGAAAATCTCTTGAACCTGGAAGGCGGAGGTTGCAGTGAGCCAAGACTGTGCCACTGCACTCCAGCCTGGGCAACAAGAGTGAAACTCCATCTCAAAAAGAAAAAAAAATTAAATAAACTGTCTAGCGGTTAAGATCATATGTGACGCAGCCACAGTGCAAGATACGTTTCTTATTTCTGGTCCCCTGCATATCACTCATGCTTCAGCTAACATGTTCTGCTCACCTTTTTCCAACTATATCTTAACATTCTAGTTTTTACATCTTTGCTGTTTGACTTGCTCAGATGGCCCTGCCCCTATCTCTGCCTGTCAACATAACTTCCTCTTTTAATACTCATCCCACGTGATCACCTTCTCGAGGAAGCTTTCCCAGCATGGTATTGTGGAAGGATCTTCAGAATCTGAAAACTCAGGTCCCAGGGCTGAATCCTATCGGATCAAGCCCAGGCAAGTCACTTATCTACCCTGTATCCTCTTCTCATCTACAAGTGAGGATCCTGAATCACTGGGGTTTTGTGAGAATCAGATTCTAAAATGCACGTGGAAGTGCTCTGAAATTGCTATATTAATATTAGTTGTTACCATCTTTCTAGCCAGGAGTAATATCTTTCCCTCTGAACCTCAGAAGAACTTTATTTACAGTTTTGTATTGCTGCAATTTGTGTCGTCTTATCTCTCTCACCTATTGCTATGGTGTGAACGTCTGTGTCCCTCCAAAATTCATAGGTTGGAAGCCTATACCCGGTGTGCTCGTATTAAGACGTGAGGTCTTTTGGGAAGTAATGAAGTCATCACAGCCCTGCCCTCATGAATGGATTAGTGCTCTTATAAAAGAGGTTGGAGCCAGTGTGTACCTGTGGTCCCAGCTACTTGGGAGGCTGAAGTGGGAGGATTGCTTGAGGCTGAGAGTTCGAGGCTATAGTGGGCTATGATCACACTTGTGACCAGCCACTACACTCCAGCCAGGGCAACATAGCAGGATCCCATCTCAAAAAAAAAAAAAAATGTTGAAGGGAGTGCCATAGTGCCTGGTGCCCTTCTGTCTCTTCTACCATGTGAGGACACAGTGTTCATCCCTCCTGCCGTGCGAGGCACAGCAACAAGGCGCCATCTTAAAGCAGAGAGCAGCTCTCACCAAACACAGAATCTGCTGGTACCTTGATCTTGGACTTCTCAGATTCCAGAACTGTAAGAAATAAGTTTCTGTTGTTTATAAATTATCCAGTCACAGGCGTTTGTTCTAGCAGCAAGTTCTAGCCTGCATGTTTGCTGAATGAACAAATGAATTAATGAGTGAATGAATAAACTCCTTCCTTCCCTCATGATCACCTTTTGGCTAATTCACCACACTCCAAGCACACCTGAAGCAAAAAGCAAATACTGAAAATTGAAGACAATGACATCCAAATACATCAAACCAGCTACCTAGCAGTGCTCTTACCTCAGTGGCAAAGAAACCTAAAATAAAAAGAGTTTTCATTTACTGCATACCTGCCAGGCATTTATATACATCATCTCTAATCCCCATGAGAGCCCTGCATGGTTGAAATTGTTGTCTGCATCTCTCTCTGGGGCAGGCAGAGCTTGGGGCTCTGGTTCCAATGCATGGCCAGGGTTCCTGGTGTCGGCAGGAACAATGGAAGCAAAAAGAGCACAGAAAGACAAGTGGTTTCTTTTGTAGCCAATGTCTAGAACAAGGATAATGAAGACCTCCACTCTCCCCAAAAAACGAATACAGTCCTTAGACTCTAGGAAAGTAAGGTCTCCTCTCCAAGGGGTATCCCCTCTCCAGAGAGCATCAGCCATGGAAATGGGTGTGCCTAGCAACCATCTCATGACCCATGATAGTCAGTAGCAGCAGACACAGCCTTGTAGCAATAAGGTGAGAAGTCAGAGAGGAAGAACCAGAGAAATCCTCAGAAATAACTGGGGACAGCTCAAGGAAGGCTAGTGTCTGGCCAGTGAGCACTGTTACATAATTATGTGGATAACACAAATAAGGTAACCTCAATGCATAATAATGGGCTAATGGGCCTGGGACACACACATTGTACCTCCAATATCATTTTCAAATAATTAGACTACAATAAAATACATTTAATGTTAAAACTGTAGTGGGCATAATTTAGAATATACTTAAAGTCTCAAGGTCATGATTCTGCATGATTTTGCACATAGGTAAAAATATAATTTTACAATACTATTGTACATATATGTAAAAATATAATACTAGTGTAGTACATATGTACAAAAATATAATTTTATAATACTAGATATAGAACCAAATGGTACCTTAGAGATAAACACAATCTTGGAAGTGTAGTAACTTGCTGATTCTTTAAATAGCAAGCAGTGTGTCCTTGAACAGGTTATTTCATATAAGTAGCAAGTTGCTCACTTGTGAAATGAGCACATTGGACTGGGTGATCCAGAAGCCTCCTCTCACAGGCATAATGCTGTGAACCCGTGAGCACATCTCTCCAGTCCAGCAGCGTCTCTTCTCCTGTCTCTCCCTATTTTACAGATGAAAAATACAAAGACAATAAATGATCATAATTCTCAAACGGACCAGAAGTTCAGTGTTCTGATTTTTTTCCACTCATGCCCAGTCCTTCAGTGAGCCTTCTGATTTTCTAGAAGCGCCACTGTGCTCAAACCACCAGGTCTTCCCTGTCTCAAATGCATTAGGTCACCAAATCACCCTCAAACCAAAGTTTTCACTCTCAAAATTGTTGAGATAGGCTGGGCACCGTGGCTCATGCCTGTAATCCCAGAGACTTAGGAGGCTAAGGCAAGAGGATCGCTTGAGCCCAGGAGTTTGAGGCTGCAGTGAACTAAAATACACCACTGCACTCCAGCCTGGGCAACAGAATGAGATCTCGTATCTGAAAAATAAACTAAATTAAACATTATTAAGATAAATCATTATCTCAAATAAGAAATGATTCATTTATTCTTAGGTATGAATGACCTTATTAAACGAGGTGAACTCCAGCAGATGGAATGTCTGATATATCTAACCTATTATTAACACCCACCCTCCCCTCCCCACCCCACACCAGAAAACAAGAAGCAACCCTTTGGTATCCAGTTTCAGCTGATCCCTGCTGGAAGTTATTTTGAAAATACTAGACCTACTGGAAAGTGACCTCTTTGAATGAATACCAGATTTGTTACCTGTTTCTGCATCATCTTCTCCAGTAAACATGAATACCTGGAAGAAAGCATTTATGTCTCACTTATTTTTGGGTTCCCTGTGTCTAATATGGTACATAGTACATGATGGGACCTTAACAAATGTTAGGTGGATTAATAAATAAACTCAAGTAGAGAAAAAAACATTAAAGTTACCCATCGGAGGGGAATCCATAAAATATTTGGTATAATAAAAATGAGGCGTACATTTCTTTTTTTCTTTTTTTTTTTTTTTTGAGACGGAGTATTGCTCTGTCTCCCAGGCTGGAGTGCAATGAAGCAATCTCGGCACACTGCAACCTCTGCCTCCCAGGTTCAAGTGATTCTCTGGCCTCAGCCTCCCAAGTAGCGGGGACTACCGGCACCTGCCACCATGCGTGTGTGTGTGTGTGTGTGTGTGTGTGTGTGTGTGTGTTTAGTAGGGGTGTGTGTGTGTGTGTGTGTGTGTGTGTGTGTGTTTAGTAGGGTTTTACCAGATTGGCCAGCCTGGTCTTCAACTCCTGACCTGTGCTCTACCTGCCTCAGCCTTCCAAAGTGCTTGGATTACAGTCGTGAGCCACCCGACTGAGCACATTTTTTATTGCAGAAAAAAGTCATATTAGAGTCTGGTGAAGATGGCGATTATGGTTATAAAATAATAATAATAATCGGGGATGGTGGAGAGTGGGGGGAGCATTAGAAAAAAGAGCTAATGGATACTGAGTTTAATACCTAGGTGCAGCAAACCACTATGGCACATGTTTAACTGTGTAACAAACCTGCACATCCTGCATGTGAAACCCGGAACAGAAAAATAAATAAATAAAATTATTTTTTTAAATTGCCAACATGCAGAGATATAAATAGAAAAAAACAATAAATAACAACTATTGAGTGCACCATGTGCCACGAACTCTGTTAAGCCTTTTCTTGGATTACTTCATTTAATTATCATAACAGTATTATCAGGCAGAAACTATTTTTACCTATTTTATAGAGGAAGAGACTGAGGCCAAAAAATGCTAAGTAACTCTTACATGGTCAGGAAGAGACAGGGTCCGTGCAACTTGATTGCCGGGCCCACGTTTGTAATTTGGTGTTCTGCAGGTAGGCACACACAGAGATGAGGGACAGCCATATGCCCTATCTGGCTCACAACACCTGGAGACACCTCCTTGATCCAGCATAAACAAAAGGGTTTCCAAAGGACAATGATGTTATATTTAGTAGCAAAACAAACAAACCAAAAAAGGTCTAGGTAAACTGGTTACCAAAAAAGAAACAACTAAACAAGTGTGAAAAGCTAGTCTCTACTGAAAAGAGATTTTATTGTCAAGTCACCAGGACTAGGAGAGGACTCAGACAAACCACTAAATCCAGAAGTCAGACAAAAAAGGGCTTGTCATCTAGAGCTGTGTTAAGTAGATACCTTTTTATTATTCGCAGATTGCTGTTTGGGGGAGACATACTCTGCTTACTAATTACGGAGATTAAATACTCCAGTCTGTAAACATTCAGCTCTAAAGTCATTTCCGGAAAACAAAGTAACGGGAGGCAGGAGACACCTGAAAGCGGAAATCCAAACAGACTGGTTCGTTAGTTTGATTGTAGACATTTTCCTCTGTCCCTTCTATTTGAGGAATTTCCCTAGGTTGGAAAATGCCTAGAGAACTAAAACATGCAGTAACAATGCTTTTTGAAACACAGTTTTGCTCTTTTTGCCCAGGCTGGTGTGCAAGGGCTCCATCTTGGCTCATCACAACCTCTGCCTCCTGGGTTCAAGTGGTTCTCCTGCCTCAGCCTCCTGAGTAGCTGGGATTACAGGCATGTGCCAACACGCCCAGATAATTTTGTATTTTTAGCAGAGACAGAGTTTCACCATGTTGGCCAGGCTGGTCTCAAACTCTTGACCTCAGGTGATCCACACCCACCTCAGCCTCCCAAAGTGCTGGGATTACAGGTGTGAGCCAACACATGGGCTTTTCTTTGTTTTTCTGAGACAAGGTCTTGTTCTATTGCCAAGGCAGGAGTGCCATGGTGCAATCCAGCTCACTGCAACCTCCGCCTCCCAGGTTCAAGCAACTTTCATGTCTCAGCCTCCCGAGTAGCTGAGATTACAGATCTGCACCACCATGCCTGGCTAATTTTTGTATTTTTAGTGAAGATGGGGTTTCACCACATTGGCCAGGCTGTTCTTGAACTCCTAGAATCAGGTGATCTGCCAGCCTTGGCCTCCCAAAGTGAACGATACAGTTTTCTGGGCACATTTTTTTTTGCCCTTTTTTCAGATTGCTATGTCCCTTATAATCAACACTGTCTTGATTTGCAGTAGCTTTGAAGAAAATGATAATATTAAAATGAAAAAATAGTTTAACAACAACAACAAAAAATCAATACCTCCAACACATTAATAATCCTTAAGTGAAACAGCCAATAGAAATTTTCTAAAGGAAATTTTTCTTACCTAAATGTATAAGTCTTTTAGCTTTTACGTCTATTTCCCTTTAAATACTGCAGTTTAAGTGACGTTGCTTTGGATAAAATGTATTTTTTCCTTCAACTACTCTTTTACATTTTCTGTCTTTGATACCCAGATGACCTATACATGAGATCACAGTAGCTTAAGCATTTATAGACAAGGCAGTGTGACGTCCTACAGCTGTGCTGTCCAGTACAGCTGCTGCTAGCTACATGTGGCTATTTAACTTTAAATTAAAATGAAATGTAGCTAAAAAGTAAGTTCCTGGGGCCGGCACAGTGGCTCATGCCTATTATCCTAGCTCTTTGGGAGGCCTAGGCTAGGGGATCTCTCTTGAGATCTCTCAAGACCAGCCTGGGCAATATAATGAGACCCTATCTCTACAAAAATTCTTTTAGAAATTTCTTTAAATTTTTAAATTTAAGCTACTCCTAGCTGCTCAGAAGGCTGAGGTGGGACGATTGCTTGAACCCAGGAGTTCAAGGCTGCAGTGAGCTACGATTATGCCACTGCACTGCAGCTTGGGGAACAGAGAGCAATGTCTCAAAAAATAAAAATAAAAATTTGAGTTTCTCGTTTCATTTAATGTGTGCAATAACCACCATATTGTGGGGACTGTATTGGCAACAGAGATATAGACTATTATCACAGAAAGTTCTATGGCTGCCCCAGAAAGAACACAACACACATTTAGTAACAGACAGACTCCATCTTTTCAATTCACCTTAATCTTTTATCTTTTACTAGACTTGTAACCAGGGGAAGTTTCTTAAACTTTCCAAGTTTCAGATAGTTAAATTATAAAATAGAAATACAGCCGGTGGCTCATGCCTGTAATCCCAGCACTTTGGGAGGCCAAGACAGGTGGATCACATGAGGTCAGGAGTTTGAGACCAGCCTGGCCAATATGGTGAAACCTCGTCTCTACTAAAAATACAAAAAATTAGCTGGGCGCAGTGGCTCACGCCTGTAATCCCAGCGCTCTGGGAGGCGGAGGCAGGTGGCTCACCTGAGATTGGGAGTTCGAGACCAGCCTGACTAACTTATTGAAACCCCCGTCTCTACTAAAAATGCAAAATTAGCCAGGTGTGGTGGTGCATGCCTGTAATCCCAGCTACTCGGGAGGCTGAGGCAGGAGAATCGCTTGAACCTGGGTGGCAGAGGTTGCAGTGAGCCATTGCACTCCAACCTGGGAAACAAGAGGGAAACTCTGTCTCAAAAAAAAAAAAAAAAATTAGTCAGGTGTGGTGGCAGGCTCCTGCAGTCTCAGCTACTTAGGAGGCTGAGGCAGGAGAATTGTTTGAATGTGGAAGGAAGCAGTTGCAGTGAGCTGAGATGGCACCACTGCACTCCAGCCTGGGTGACAGAATGAGACTCTGTCTCAAAAAAAGAAAAAGAAAGAAATACAAATGTACCTACACCTGTGTGGTGGTAGTTAATATAATGCCCAACACACTTTAGTTGCTTAATAAAATAATTATCATTAGTGCTTAGGGATCAAAAATTTCCTTTTTGATCCAAAATAACCTTTTGAGGCCAGGTGCAGTGGCTCAAGCCTGTAATCCCAGCACTTAGGGAGGCCAAGGCAGGCAGATCACCTGAGGTTGGGAGTTCAAAGCCAGCCTGGCCAACATGGTGAAAACCTGTCTCTACTAAAAATACAAAAATTAGCCAGACGTGGTGGTGCATGCCTGTAATCCTGGCTACTCAGGAGGCTGAGGCAGGATCACGCCACTGCACTCCAGCCTGGGTGACAGAGCAAGATTTCATGTCTCAAAAAAAAAAAGAAGCTTTTGAGATTAAAATTAGATATCAATATTTTCTTCATACCTTAAGTACTCAATAAACCTTGTGGACTATCAAAAAGTTAAATTAAAAATGTCATAGAATACTTACACATTTTTGTTCCTTCTCTAGGAGAAAAACAACTTGAATTGCCCTGGAAAAACCTTAGATTCGGGTAGCTGTTTAAACTCATAAATTGTCCCAGAAGATTTCTGATTCCCAAGCCATCACTTACATTTAATTCAGGAACATGTTCAGCAAATGTTTGTGTTTGTACAAGAAGTCTCTCAGCAATCTAAGTTTGACTCGAAGAGCAATGAGGCAAAATTCACATCTTCCTACCCTACTTTAGCTTGGAGATAAAACACACACAAATTATACATCCCAGTACTTGCAAAAGCACTTCAACTTATCTAGCATCTCTCTAGCCCTACCCACTCTTCCCCTTTTCATCTCAATATGGAACTTGGTATAATAGCATCCGAAGTTGAGAGACAGAGCTGTGGATAATGTGCCCACAGAGCTTAATCTTGCCAGTCTCACAGAGGGACATATTACAGTAAGGAATGTTTGCAACCAGAGCCAGGATAAGTGCAGATTCACCAAACAATTGTTTATCAGCCACAATTACACAATACAACTAAAACAAAAATAACTTTGAGAAGCTATGAGTAACCTACAACTCATCATGACATGAAGTTCAAATAATTGCTAATGCCACATTTGGATGGTCAAGTTTTTTCAAGCTTCCACCGCTCCCCCCGCCCAAAAAATAGAAGCAAGATTATGCAATGAGAAGATAAAGGAGATAGAAGACAATGCTCCATCCTTACTATTCAAAGCTAGATTGCAAAATATACTAATCTAAGAAACCTTTAGCTTGTCTCCTCCCTATAGCTTTAGTTAAGCTTTATGTAGGGTTTCTTTCATACAAAGAAGCACAAATAAAGGGAGTTATTGATCTTGGAAGACTACAGCTCAGTAACTGATGGGAACATGCAGAGGCAGGTGAAAACACACAGCAGAATAATATAAAAGAATGTTTTCTGATGCATAATATGAGCAAATACAGTTCTAATCACTCTCTCTCTCTCTGACAAGCAAAAAATATGAACCAAGCCAACCCCTGCCATCTAAAATGGTCATTTTTGAAAAAATGTCTTTATTAGTAATCATTTGTTTTCTGTAGAAATGGAAATAATAATAGCTATCATTCATTGAGCATTTAATACGTTTGAAGCACTATTCTAAGTGATTCACATGTATTAACAATGGCCCTTATGTGGTAGGTAGAGAATATCATCTTTCATTTTACGCCAATGCACAGAGAGCATTGATGAATACACCAAGGCACAGAGAGGTTAAACAACTTGCCCAGGGTCACCCAGCTAAGAAGTGTTGGAGCCAGAATCTGAGCTTGGGCAATCTGGCTCCATTTTACACTCTTGTCTCTGTTGGCAGTTGAAACAAAGATGCACTTACATGGACACTGATTCCTTGCTACACACAAACCTGTGACCATACATCAAGACTAACATCCTATAGTTTATGGTTACGTGTAGAAACCAAATTAAATGAGGAACCCAAACATTTGATTGGAACCTATTACTGTCATCAAAACCCACTTCTACTTGTTTTCATAATTCCCAGTAGGGAGCCAGTAATTTTGAAAAGTCAAGAGTGTGAGTAATTTTGAAAAGTCAAGAGGTGAGTCCTAGTGACGACATTACTTTAGCTCCAAATCATAGCACACCTGAAGTTGGAACTATCCATCAATTTTTCTTTTTTTTTTTTTTAGTTATGTGGCTAAGTAAATTCCCCTTTTAAATTAGCCGTTTGAGTTGCAACTGAGAGACTCATAACAGATACACCTCCTTCTCAAGCTACTGCCATCTCCACCCCCACAATGAGTGTCTCACGGGTGGAACCATGACCTCAGCCAGTCTATTTATTCAGAGTGAATCTCAGGGATTTTGTAGGCATGGCTAGAAAAGAAGCTGTCTTTCTATTAGACTTGAACATGGAAAGACATGAGTCTGGAGATACTGCATCATCTAAGGCTGCTGGAGTCTGCCACATAGAGCTGGGGTAATAGCCCATCCAAGGTGAAGTGGAGTTAAGAGAAGTGGGGACACTGGACCCTGCGGGCACCATTTGAATCCTGAACCTTTTCAGTGTCTCAAGCCACACAACCTCCAGCTATCTATTCCTATCTTACAAAGACCCTAAATGTAGTGGCCTAAAACAACAAAGATTTATGATTTCTCCCAGCTTGGCAATCTGGGTGATTGCCTGGATTTACTAGTCAGCTTTACCACAGTAACAAATGACTTCCTAAATCGAAGGGGTTGTAACAACCAATGTTCCTCACTCTGCTGTTAGACGTCTGCCGTCACCTATCAGTGAAGGCTCTGCTTCTGCTCCATGTGTTTTCACATTCAGGGACCAAGGCTGTAGGAGGAGCCCCCATTCAAGCAAGACCTGTCATCCCTGTGGCAGAATGAAAAGAGCAAAATACCCAATGGCTCTTTAAAACTTCAGTTCAAATATGGTGTATGTTGTGTCCTTTGATACCCCATTGACCAAAGCAAATCCCTGGCTTTGAGGACTCCCTGTAGCTGTCTGGGTGAATTAGGTTAGCACTCGAGGCCCTTTGTGAGAGGTTAAGATAAGGAGATATGCACATACAGAGAAAAAGGGAGACTGAGACAAGGAGAATTTTTATATATTTCTACATATGTGGTGTGTGTATAACATTCTTTTTTTTTTTTTTTGAGACAGTCTCACTCTGTTGCCCAGGCTGGAGTGCAGTGGTGCAATCTTGGCTCACTGCAACTTCCACCTCCTGGGTTCAAGTGATTCTCCTGCCTCAGCCTCCCAAGTAGCTGGGACTATTGGTGTGTACCACCATGCCCAGTTAATTTTTGTATTTTTAGTAGAGACTGGGTTTTACCATGTTGGCCAGGTTGGCCTCAAATTCCTAACCTGAAATGATCCTCCTGCCTCAGCCTCCCAAAATGCTGGGATTACAGGTGTGAGCCATGCCCGGTCAGTGTATAACATTCTTAAGGTAACTTCATTTCTGTCTGGAAGATTGAAGGTCAGTCCCAACCTGAGATCTGGAACCAGTTCTTTTCTTGTCAGGGAGAATTCAGGAAGCCACGTTCCAAAACAATAAGTCAGACTTCTGTTGAGCTGCTCTGATTTCAGGCCTTTGTTCTGCTAACTGGGATCCAGCCTTTTGCTCCATCTGCAGAGTCCCTTGGTAAGAGGTTAAGTAGCAGAGCTGCCCATCCGCTGAGGCTGCTGCCAATTGCCACTCAGTCCTCTTGCTGTCTTCATACAGCCTTGGTCATAAGCTTCTTCTCAAGGACAACTATAGGGTACAGTCCCATCCACGAGCATCTAGTTTCTACCTCTTTTCTGCCTACCAGTCAGGGGCTAAGATAATACTGATAATATAGTAATAACAGCATCTATCATTTATTGCATATGATCTCAAATTCTTATGTATCCCAGAAGTGCAGCTATTTCCAGCTGGGCACGATTCTTGATGTAGATCTCAATTCTTCTTCAAGTCCCCCAGAAGAATCCATGAACACCAAAAGTATTCATAAGCCATGTGGAATTGACTCAGGCTTCCCCAAAGGAGTGGAGTAGAGACTTATAGTGCTCCCCACAACAGAAGCAACTTTTCTCTTTTCCTTTTCTGCTGTGTTACCGTCAAGTCTTCTCCTTCTCCCCATGCCCGCCAAGCTTAGCCTTCTCAACTGCATGCTGAATGCATACTAAAGTAACAAGTAATGGAACATATAACTACATAAAGCTTAAACAATAAAGTTTATTATCTCTGGGGGTACCATTTTCAGACTTAGTTAATTAAGGGACATAACAGTATCATCAAGCACCCAACCCATGTGCTTTCTATTTTCCTTCGTGCCATCCCCAGCCTGTTGGTTTTCATCCTTAGAGTTTCCCTCATGGTCACAAGAAGGCTGCCATAGCTCCAGAAATTATGTCCACACATAACTACATCTGCCTCCCGACATCATAAAGGAAAAACTTGCACAGAAACATCTCAGAAGACTTACCTTTAAACTCCTCCACCGGGGTTGGGTTACATGCTCACATCCTAACAGTAAAAGTTATTCAGCTTAGACAGCAGAATCACTTGAATCCAGGAGGCAGAGGCAGGAAAATCACTTGAACCCAGGAGGCGGAGATTATAGTGAGCCAAGATTGTGCCATTACACTCTAGCCTGGGCAGTAGAGTGAGACTCCGTCTCAAAAAAGAAAAAAAAATTATTCAGGTTGAGTACCACAAAATGCTTGGGACCAGAAGTGTTTCAGATTTCAGATTTTTTTCCCTAATTTAAAAATATTTGCTTTATACTTACCAGTTGAGCATCCCTAGTCTGAAAACCTAAAAAAACCTAAATGTTCTGATGATCATTTCCTTTGAGTACCATGTTGGCACTCAATACATTTTGGATTTTAAGGCATTTTGGATTTCAGATTTTCAGATTAGGGATGTTCAACCTGTATTGGCATTTTTAGTCTCTGGAGTTGGAAAGCAGATTCTGACAGAAGGGATGAAAGGTAATGCAAGAATGGCTGTTGGGAAGAAAACCATCAGACTCAGCCACCCTGAGTAGCTTGGTGTCCTACTCACCTGTGTGCTCTGCAAATGCAATGCCCAACTATGACTAGGCCATACTCTTAAAGTCTGGGTAAGATCCATCTAATATTACTCAGGAAGGCCCTTTAGAGTCCCACCCCTGCCCCAATCCTAGCAAGGTTATCAAAGCCAGAGGTATCAAAACTCTTTCCTTAGAGGAGTTTTACTCATCTTTCTACTTTTACTGCGTCTCCACGTGAACAGCAATTCTGCAGCCTGAGCATTATCCCATTTTTCAGATAAGGAAACTGAGTAACAGAGAATTTAAGTGACTCACTAAGAGTCAGATAACTACCAAATGGTAGATTAATATCTGAACCCAGGGCTGTCTGGTTCCAATATCCTTGCCGTCAATGAAAGCAGAACGAAGACCCCAAATGAAAAAGCAAAGAAGACAGACTGGGCTTAAATTTTACCAGAAGAGTAAATATCTTCTTGGTCCTTTAGTAACTGAAAACCATTACAAGATTCTACAGAGGAATGTAATTTCTGTCCTTGGTTATCTGGAAAAGATAAAACAGAGCAGTGCTTTTAGTACTTGGCCGAGGACAAGGAGGCATTTTAAAGTGTCGGAATGATTGAACACAAGCCATGCTGCTGAGTTCTGGACACCCAGCCCTTTAAATGGGGCCTGGGGAGACATTTACTGAGGGCCTGGCCCCTGCTCAGAGAAAAGGGGTCCTAGGCCAAGAAGCTGGGTAAACAGATATTTTTGCCACGGTGTGGTAAGTGATATTATGGAACTATGAACAGGGCTATGAGTGTGGAGGTGGGGAAGAGGGCGGAGAGAGTAGACAGTAGAAAAACCCCTGACTGAGGTCATCCCTGTGTTCCAGGACAGTGCAGTCACTCGTTGCAAAACAGGGACCTTGAGTCATGAGGAAAGAGCTAAAATGAATTCAGTAGACACCATTAAACAAGGCAGGGGATGGGAGGTGTTTTGGAAAGATTTCCTTCTGATATGATGGTTTACAGGAAAACATTTTAGCAATTTTTTTTTTTTTTTTTGAGATGAAGTTTCACTCTTGTTGCCCAGGCTGGAGTGCAATGGCATGATCTCTGTTCATCACAGTTTCTACTCCGAAGTTCAAGCAGTTCTCTTGCCTCAGCCTCCCAAGTGGTTGGGATTACAGGCAAGCACCACCATGCCTGGCTATTTTTTTTTTTTTTTTTTGTATTTTTAGTAGAGATGGGGTTTCTCCATGTTGGTCAGGATGGTCTTGAACTCCCAACCTCAGGTGATCTGCCCACCTTGACCACCCAATCCCGCCTGGCCCACATTTTAGCAGTTCTGAATGTAAATTTCAGTGGTTTGTTTTTAAGCTTGGTTTATGGAGCATTTCACAGGGATTTATGAGGGTTATTTCTTATTTCATGTAAAATAGTAAGTAATTTGCATACACTATCTCATTTAAGCTTAAAATAATCCTGTGAAGTTGATAGTTCTACTTTCCCGCTCAAAAAACATTTTTTTTTTTCCGTCAGGGAGCAGTAACTCACACCTATAATCCCAGCACTTTGGGAGCCCGTAGAGGAAAGATCATTTGAGTCCAGGAGTTTGAACCAACTTGGGCACCATACTGAGACCCCATTTCTATAAAAAAATAATAATAATAGTAATAGGCCAGGTGTGGTGTCTCATGCCTGTAATCCCAGCACTTTGGGAGGCCAAGGCAGGTGGATCACCTGAGGTCAGAAGTTCGAGATCAGCCTGACCAACATGGAGAAACCCCGTCTCTACTAAAAACAAAAAAAATTAGCTGGGTGTGGTGGGGCATGCCTGTAATCCCAGCTACTCAGAAGGCTGAGGCAGGAGAATTGCTTGAACCCCGGAGGCGGAGCTTGCAGTGAGCCGAGATCGTGCCATTGCACTCCAGCCTGGGCAACAAGAGTGAAACTCTGTCTCAAAAAATATATATATTTTTTTTTTTTTAAAAAGAAAACAACAACAACAAAATAATAATAATTAATTTGTTTTTCAAAATTTTTAATCACTTCCCCCACACAGTGCACACTATTTGTGGTACAGCAATTGATCAGAGAGGCAAGACAACTTGCCCAGGGCCTCAGTTCTTAATTGGTAGAGTGGGAATCAGACCCTTCCTGTCATGAGGCTTCTGGAAAAGCCACTCCCAGCAAACACAAGATTTCCTGGGAAAGGTGGTTATAGCTTAGTATACTACATCCAGATAGAGAATAGGTATCCTGTGCTCACAGTAGAAAATCAACAAAAATGGTAATGAGGGTTGAATGATCATCAGTAAAAAGGACTTTTTCTAAAAATAAACGGATAATGGGCTGGGCAAGGTGGCTCATGTCTGTAAGGCCAGCACTTCGGGAGGCTGAGGTGGGTAGATCACTAGGTCAAGAGATGGAGACCATCCTGGTGGCCAACATGGTGAAACCCTGTCTCTACTAAAAATACAAAATTTAGCTGGGCGTGGTGGTACATGCCTGTAACCTCAGATACTGGGGAGGCTGAGGTGGGAGAATTGCTTGAACCCGGGAGGCGGAGGTTGCAGTGAGCCGAGATTATGCCGCTGCACTCCAGCCTGGGTGACAGAGCAAGACTCCATCTGAAAAAAAAAAGAGATAATGGTGAATGGTGTATTCTCATATATTTCTATAACAAAGCATTAAGGAATTCAGCTTTAAGGAGAAAAGCAAGTTTGTCACCCTGTATTTTCTATAGCTTGGGCAAATTGACAGATGTGCTACAAAATGGAAGCAATTAAACAGCGATCAATCCAGACCCTTAACGCTCAAAGAGTTACTCATCGCCTGGCTGCTTGTTAGAAATGCAGATTCTTGGGTTCCTCCCCAGACCTACTGAATCATTTGAATAGACACCCCAGTTGACTTGCATGCACATGAAATTTGAGGGGCTTGCTGCTCTGCATAGACACCTTTCTCTGCCATTGTTTCTTCCATTGTGAATAATCTTATGAGTCCATGAAAAGCAAATACATGAATAGGTCATATTGTGGGCTGCAAAAGACAAATTTGATATCAATGCAACATTTGCCATCTTTTTAACTGAGTTTAACGTTAACTTACTCTAATAACTTCTTTTGAATAGATTTTTAGGAGAATCTGTGGTCATACAAGAGGAGAGGGAAGATAATGGGTAAAAAGAAGTCAGCAGGAAGGAAAAGGAGGGTGTTTTCTCCAATGGCACAGACCAATCATTTGACACCCTTAATGTGTTATCAAATTTCTGCAGGGGTCAGATGTGAAGCCCATTACTTGACATGCCCGCTGGGTGGTCTGGACTTTGAACAATGGCTTCTCCCATCTGGAACCCTCTGCTATTTTACAAACGTTTCAATAGCTCTGCTGAAAGCAAGGAAACAACAGCTGGTGAATAATCTCATTCTATATTAATAGAGCATCGCTGACCCATCCAGGTCCCTTAATACTTCATGAAACAGAAGATCCTTTCTTTCCCAGGGCAAAGAAGGGAAGTTTCAGCCATACCACATTACAACGTGAGTAGAAGCACTGCAGGAGAATGAGCAGAAAGAATTTTTTTTTTTGGCAAACCCACTTCATTGGACTTTTTCAGATGAGGATTAAGTTAGGCTAAGGGAGGATGGAAGAGAATATCTGCATTAAATCCCTGGACTTTACCTATGCAAACAAATAACCAGAAAGTAAGAAGATTCTTGCCCCAGCCTTGCCTCTGTCTTCTATATGTGCAGCTCTTTCTGTGAAATCAAGGTAGAGATGTCAAAGTTAAGTGACAACCTGAAATATAAATGTGGACTATTTTTAATACCAGGGCTAGCTGGTGGTTTAATGTTAGCGGAGTCAAATAAAGCAGAATGTGACAACACTACCAGTTAATGAGTGTTTGTTCCTGCGCCAGTAGCATTTTTAACACTGTAGAGAATTGCAAAGGAATAAGGAATAATCTGTGATTTCAAGGAACTTCATTTGGCTAGAGGATTTCTTCAAGACAAATGACTAGAAGCAGGGATGTAAAATATAAACTGAAAGATATATACCTTAGCCAATTATACCATCACTAACACATACAGAAAATGAAGATTTTAAAAAATAAAAAAATATTTTTGAGGCGGAGTCTCACTCTGTCACCAGGCTGGAGTGCAATGGTGCGATCTCAGCTCATTGCAACCTCTGCCTGCTAGGTTTAAGCGATTCTCCTGCCTCAGCCTCCCAAGAAGCTGGGACTACAGATGTGCACCACCATGCCCAGCTGATTTTTGTATTTTTAGCAGAGATGGGGTTTCGCCATGTTGGCCAGGATGGTCTTGATCTCTTGACGTTGTGATCCGCCCGCCTCAGCCTCCCAAAGGCTGGGATTACAGGCATGAGCCACCGCACCTGCCTTTTCTTTTCTTTTTTTTTTTTTTTTTTTTGAGACAGAGTCTCATTCTGTTGCCAGGCTGGAGAGCAGTGGCACAATCTTGGCTCACTGCAGCCTCCGCCTTTCAGGTTCAAGTGATTCTCCTGCCTCAGCCTCCCAAGTAGCTGGGATTACAGGCATGAGCCACCACGCCCTGCTAATTTTTGTATTTTTAACAGAAATAGGGTTTTACCACGTTGGCCAAGATGGTCTTGATCTCTTGACCTTGTGATCTGCCCACCTCGGCCTCCCAAAGTGCTGGAATTATAGGTGTGAGCCATCATGCCCTATAAATGTTTTGATTTTATTAAAATCAAATTAAAATGTTTTGATTAAGTAACATTTCTAGAGATTCTGTCAAGACTTTTAAAAAAATTACTGGAGAAAAGTAATTCTTTAACATTTACGAAAGTTCATTTGGGTATTCCTGCTCCAGTTCTCTCAGTGTGGAATAGATGGAAAGTTGCTAGAAGGGAGTGGTTACGTGCCTCGGGAGGAAGCTGGACCAGGAATAGAGACTAGCTAATGAGAGGTAGGGAGAATGGCGGAAACTTCTTAAAACAGTAGTTCCTAACCTTTGCCTTTTGTTTGGATCAAGAACTCTGTGACGGTTAATTTTATGTCTCAATTTGGCTAAGTAACAATGCCCAGGTGTATATGGTCAAACATTATTCTGGACATTTCTGTGAGGGTGTTTTAGCGAGAGATTAAGGTTTCAATTGGTGGACTCTGAGTATAGCAGATGGCCCTTCCTAATGTGGGTGGGTCTCCTTGAATCCACTAAGAGACTGAGAAAAACAAAAGACTGACTCCTCCTGAGCAAGAGGGGATTATCCGGCCTGACAGCCTTCAGACCTTAACCGCAGCCTTGGCTCTTCCTTGTCTCCCGACTGCCAGCCCACCCTGCAGGTTTGGGACTTGACAACCTCCACAGTCATGTGACCCAATTCTTTAAAATAAGTCTATTTATAATCATATCCTATTAGTTCTGTTTCCCTGGAGAACCCTAACACAGACCCTTTTGTGAGTTTTTAGAAGGAATATTTATTGAATGTCTTCTATTTGCCCAACTATGGACCCTCTTCCTAGAAAATTGCACACGGATACAAAATTTTACATATGGTTTCCAGGGAATCACCAAACCTTTGAAGCACATCCATGGATTCCCTTCCTTCATTTAGAAACACCTGGGCTGGCTGGGTGCGGTGGCTTATGCCTGTAATCCCAGCACTTTAGGAGGCTGAGGCTGGTGAATCACCGGAGGTCGGGAGTTCGAGACCAGCCTGACCAACGTGGAGAAACCATATCTCTACTAAAAATACAAAATTAGCTGGGTATGGTGGCGCATGCCTGTAATCCCAGCTACTCTGGAGCTTGAGGCTGGAGAATTGCTTGAATCCAGGAGTCAAGGGGTTGCAGTGAGCCGAGATTGCGCCACTGTACTCCAGCCTGGGCAGCAAGAGAAAAACTCCGTCTCAAAAAATAAAAATAAAAACCCTGGGCCTCCAGCTCTTTATATAAAGGACACATAGCTGAATATTTCCCCATCCAAACATTCCTGCTCTGAAAGCAGTTCCCACCTGGTGGGTGAAGTGAGGAGTCTACCTGCACAGAGTTATCAAAGAACCAGGAAGGCATCGGGCCACAAACCTCCCTCTCCCTCGCCTCTCTGGGATGCTGGAATTTCTACGTTAGCATCAGCACTTTGGGGTGGATGTTTGTTCATTTAACTAGAATAATGCATTGTTACTATTCATAACAATGGGTGTGGCTGAGACTAGCTGGTTATTCTGAAGCTAAAACATCAGCACTGCCTTCCTTGACATTCTCCTTATCTCCTTGTCCTTGCTGATGGACTGTGAATGAAGGTGATGTGTGTCACCTCCAGTCAGAGGCCATTCAGATGGGGATGCCTTTCATGCAGATTCAGTGAAGGACTTCTCTGAGGTATAGACAGAGGCCCCAGAGGGCCAAGGGGCCTCTTTCTCCTGCACTCCATACTGGACTGTGACACATGTAAAAGATCAACCTTCGTTTGTGTTATTTATGTTAAATGACTGAGATCTAGACCTTGTCAGCTTATCCTGACTAATGCACACAGGAATTTTACCATTAGGAGAAAGATATTAGTGAAATATTAGACAAATACCAACTTTAAAACTCTAATATGATCTAGGCCAGGCACAGTGGCTCATGCCTGTAATCCCAGCTTTCTTGGCTGGGCACAGTGGCTCAGCACTTTGGGAGGCTGAGGTGGGTGGATCATGTTAGGTCAGGAGTTCAAGATCAGCCTGGCCAACATGGTGAAACCCATGAAAACAAAAAATACAAAAATTAGCCAGATGTAGTGGCGCACGCCTGTAGTCCTAGCTTCTCAGGAGGCTGAGGCTGAAGAATCACTTGAACTCGAGAGATGGAGGTTGCAGTGAGCCAAGATCGTGCCATGGCACTCCAGCTTGGGTGACAGAGCACAACTCCGTCTCAAAATAAAAAGAAAAAGAAAACCTTTGTTTATGATGCCGCCTATGTATGTGATTGGCTCCCCCTGCACTCACTTTTTATTTATTTATCTTTTTTGAGATGAGGTCTCACTCTGTCGCCCACTGGAGTGCAGTGGCATGATCTCAGCTCACTGCTACCTCTGCCTCCTGGGCTTAAGTCAGCCTTCCGAGTAGCTGGGACTACAGGCGCATACCACCACACCTGGCTAATTTTTTTTTCTTTTGGTAGAGACCAGGTTTCCTCATGTTGCCCAGGCTAATTTCAAATGCCTGAAGTCAAGTGATCCGCCCGCCTCGGTCTCCCGAAGTGCCAAGATTACAGTCTTGAGCCATTGCACCTAGCCACCCTCACACCCACTTTTTAAAAACTTTATATTACAGAAAATTTCAAAGATATACGAAAAAGGGAAAGTAATGTAATGGATCATCATTAGGCTTCAACAATTATCAATGTGTGGAAATTCCATTTCATCTATTTCTCCCTATCCCTTATTCCCTGTTTTCTACCATTTCACTGAATTATTTTGAGATGGATCCCAGACTTCACATCATTTCATTCATACATATTTTAGTATGTAGCTCCAAAAAATGGATTGTTTTTTTGAAAAAAACATAACCCTGATGTTCTTATCACACCTAAAAAACTTCCTTAATATTGGCAAATATTCAGAATTCAAATGTCTCCAATCTTCTCGTAATTTTTTTTTTTTTTTTTTTTTTTACAATTTGTTTAAATTAGTATACAAACTTGGTCCACACCTGCAGTTGGCTAATATGTCTAGTGGCTCTCTTTTCATTTACAAGCTGCCCTGCCTTCTTTTCTTTTCTTTTCTTTTTTTCTAATTTATTTGTTGGAGAAACTGGGTCATTTGTCCTGATGAGATTCCCACATTCTGAATTTTGCTGATTGCATCCCCCCTGTGGTATCATTCAACCTGTTTCCCTAAGCCCTGTATTTCCTGAAAAGTGTCTGTTAGATCCACAGCCTTGATCAATTCCTGCTTGATATTTTGACAAGGTTATTTCAAAGGTGGTGTTGTGAACTTCCTGTTGCATCTCATCAGGGGCACATGTCTGCTTCTCTCCCATTTTTGTAATGTCAGGATTAATTAGGGGGTTCAGGTATTGCCAGCTCAATCCACCCATTAGAGAGTTCCCCATCAGCATTTCCCCTAATAGTTTCAACAGCCATTGGTGATCAGTGCTTGGATATATTTTTTTCTATGATTGCAAAATTATGGTATTCTAATTCTATCATTCCTCATTCATCTATTAGCTGAAATGCTTCTAAAAGAAGACCTTTCCCTCAACAACAATTTAGTTACCCTGAAATACAGTTCATATACAAAAGACAAATGCTTGATTCTTTCCCTTTTTAAACCAGTTTTCAGAGTAATGAGTTGGTTCCCTAGCAACCTGTAAAGGTGACCTATGAGAATTTTTTTTTTCTGGTATAATTATAAACTCATGGATTTTAACATATTTGATGTATTTCAATCCAGTGCAGATGCTTAAATTATTCCATCTTTGAACAGTGAGTTTCTTTCTATTGGTTCCTAACCTATGTATTTAGGACACAACCCAGTCATCTCTGAAAGCTTCCTTACTTTCTAGTATAACAAAATGTCCATTTCTTTTCTTTTATTTCCTTTTTCTTTTTCTTTTTTCAGAAGCCTTGCTCTGTCGCCAGGCTGGAGTGTAGCGGTGCGATCTCAGCTCACTGCAACCTCTACCTTCCAGGTTCACGCGATTATTTTGCCTCAGCCTCCCAAGTAGCTGGGACTACAGGCACATGCCACTATGCCCGGCTAATTTCTGTGTTTATAGTAGAGACCAATTTTTCTATTTTCAGTGGAGACAGGGTTTCACCATGCTGGCCAGGATGGTCTCTATTGCTTGACCTCATGATAAGCCTACCTCGGCCTCTTAAAGTGCTGGGATTACAGGCGTGAGCCACTGCACCTGGCCTCCTTTTTCTTTTCTTTTTTTCTTTTCTGTTTTTTTTGAGAGAGAGAGTCTCCCTCTGTCACTAGGCTGGAGTGCAGTGGCATGATCTCAGCTCATTGCAACCTCGACTTCCTGGGCACAAGTGATCCTCCTGTCTCAGCCTCTGGACTTGGTGGTACTTACCACCATGCCCAGCTAATTTTTTTTTTTTTTTTTTTTTTTTTTGTAGAGACAGGGTTTTGCCACGTTGCCCAGGCTAGTCTCAAAACTCTGGGTTTCAAGCAATCAGCATATCTCAGCCTCCTGAAGTGTTTCTGTTATAGATGTGAGCCACCAAGCCTGGCCCAAAATGTCTATTTCTTGCCTCAGCTCTGGAATCAGTGATTATTCAAGGAAGTCCTGGTTCCCTTTAGTAACAAATTAGATTTAGAAACCACAGTCGCAGAACTGACCACCTCTCTACCTGGGAGCCCTTTCCTCACATCCCTCACATCTTCATGTGATCCTACTTCCTTGATTGTTTCAGCCTTTCCACAAGGGAACAAAAGATTAACAGATAAAGGAAACCCATGATATAGTCACGTGTCACCTAATGACAGAGTTGTATTCTGAGATATGCATCATTAGGAGATTTCGTCATTGTGTGAACACTGTAATGTTCTCACACAAATCTAGATTGTATAGCCTGGTACATGCCTAAACTAATACTCTAGACTATCCCTCCTAGGCCACAAACCTGTATAGCATATTACTGTACTGAATATTGTGGGCAATTGTAACACAATCATAACTATTTGTGTATCTAAACATATTTAAATATGGAAAGGGTGGCTGGGTGCAGTGGCTCATGCCTGTAATCCCAGCACTTTGGGAGGCAGAGGTGGGCAGATCACCTGAGGTCAGGAGTTCAAGACCAGCCTGGCCAACATGGTGAAGCCCCCTCTCTACTAAAAAGACCAAAAATTAGCCAGGCATGGTGGCTCATGCCTGTAATCTCAGTTACTTGGGAGGCTGAGGCAGGAGAACTGCTTGAGCTTGGGAAGCAGAGGTTGCGGTGAGCTGAGATCACACCACTGCACTCCAGCCTAGGTGACAGAGCAAGACTCTGTCTCAAAAAAGAAAAAAAAAAACCAGGCTGGGCACAGTGACTCTGTAATCCCAGCACTCTGAGAGGCCAAGACGGGCGGATCACCTGAGGTGGGGAGTTCGAGACCTGCCTGACGAACATAAAGAAACCCCGTCTCTACAAAAAATACAAAAATTTGCTGGTGGTGGCAGCAGCAAATGGCAGGTGCCTGTAATCCCAGCTACTCGGGAGGCTGAGGCAGGAGAAACGCTTGAACCCAGGAGGTGGAGGGTGCAGTGAGCCGAGATCACGCCATTGCACTCCAGCCTGGGCAACAAGAGGAAAACTTTGTCTCAAAAAAAAAAAAAGTCTCCCCACAAAATATGTCTTCTATCCAGGCCGGGCGCGGTGGCTCACGCTTGTAATCCCAGCACTTTGGGAGGCCGAGGTGGGTGGATCACGAGGTCAAGAGATCGAGACCATCCTGGTCAACATGGTGAAACCTCGTCTCTACTAAAACTACAAAACATTAGCTGGGCATGGTGGTGCGTGCCTGTAATCCCAGCTACTCAGGAGGCTGAGGCAGGAGGATTGCTTGAACCCAGGAGGCGGAGGTTGCGGTGAGCCGAGATCACGCCATTGCACTCCAGCCTGGGTAACAAGAGCGAAACTCCGTCTCAAAAAAAAAAATGTCTTCTATCCATAACTCACCTCATCTCTCTCTTTTTTATTCACAGATTTCTTTATATTTTGAACCTTTCTTTTAATAATTTCTGAATTAAACAAAAGTTATTCTTTTTCACAAAAAAGAATACATATCTTCCCTGGCACATTTTATATAAACTTAGAAAGCAAAGAATGCTGAACTATCAGATATTGACATTCTATAGATGAGAACCATTCTATAATTTTAAAATTATTTATCTATTTTGAGACAAGGTCTCACTGTCACCCAGGCTGGAGTGCAGGGGTGCAATCTCAGCTCACTGCAGCCTCCACTTCCTGGGATCAAGTGTTTCTCCTGCCTCAGCCTCCTGAGTAGCTGGGATTACAGGCACCACCACGCCTAGCTAATTTTGTATTTTTAGTAGAGATGGGATTTCATCATGTTACTCAGGTTGGTCTCAAACTCCTGAGCTCAAGCAGTCGACCTGCATTGGCCTCCCACAGTGCTGGGTTTACAGGGGTGAGCCACCACGCCCAGCCAATGTTAAGATTTTAAACTACACAAAAAGTTCAACATGTAAAGCCATTTTAACCATTCGAAAGCCTATGAAAATCAGTATTTTATCTAGGTAAAAAGCTTTAAGTTAAGTTTTATAGGACACAATATTCCCTTCAAACTAACAAGTTTAGACTAGTCTTTTTGTTTAATTTATGAGTGTTCTTTTATTTATAGGCCAATTTGTTTTGTTTTGTTTTTGTTTTCAAGACGGAGTTTTGCACTTATTGTCCAGGCTGGAGTGCAGTGGTGCGATCTTGGCTCACTGCAACTTCTGCCTCCCAGGTTCAAGTGAGTCTCCTGCCTCAGTCTCTGGAGTAGCTGGGACTACAGGCATGTGCCACCATGCCCAGCTAATTTCTGTGTTTTTAGTAGAGACGATGTTTCACTATGTTGGCCAGGCTTGTCTTGAACTCCTGATCTCAGGTCATCCACCCACCTCAGTCTCCCAAAATGCTGGGATTACAGGTGTGAGCCACCGTGCCCAGTCTATAAGCCAATTAGTATGCTAGATACAAGCATATCACACAATGAAGTGACCTATACGAGACAGCTGGATTTGTTATTTATAAAATTGGGACCTGTCTACCTGGCCAAATATTGTTTGCTGCAATTGGTATAGAAGACAGGAAGAGGCAAGGAAGGGGCTCTTGTAGCATCAAATAAAGAAGGAAAGAGGCAAAATCCATTGCTAAAGGGGAGACCTCAGAGTCTCTGAGCTGCCAGAGAGGTTACCCAGCAGCAGAGACACCAAAGAAAAATGTTTGGGTGGCTGCTTGTCTGCCACTGTGGGAAGCGGTCCATTGGATCAAGGGTCTGGGACCTCCAGTAAACTTACTTGATTGAGCAAGGTAGCTTGTTGGAGCTATTGGAAGGTTAGTCCTAACATCGACAGGGAGCTTTCTCCTCTCACCAGGGATGATTAGGACCTCCTCATTGCTGATTACCAGGGGCTGGTAAGTTGGGTGCTCTTGTCTGGGCATCCCAGACACCAATCTTGAGACACTTCCTGAGGCTGGGTAATCCTGAGTCAGAAGGGTGCTTACAGCATCATCAGTAATTGTTCTTTTTGGTTATTTCTTTTGGTCTTTTCCATTTTTGCCTTGTCTTTACTGTTATAAACGTTAAAGGCCATGTTTAAGAGTTGGTTCAGAGGGGATTGGGGGTCTCACTGTTGCTCTGTGCAGCTTCCTCCTAATGTCAGAGCAGACTGAGTAATAAAATGCATACCCAGGAGAGCTTGCCTTCCGGGCAGTCTGAGTCTGTATTAGTATATTTCCTGAGTTTCTCAACCAAACTACCCAGAAAGAGTGAGATTTTCATCTTTACCCTGGATTACATCTCTAACCTTATCATAATTGACAGGGTTAACCATACACTCTCCTCTGCTTTTTCTCTATGGTACAGCAAGTGGACCACAATACTTACAAGTCATACCAAGTCAAAGAACATGGTCAATTTAACAAACTCTTCTACAAACTTTCATGGATTCTTTGAAAATTGGCAGAATTTTTCCTTCCAAAAAGCCAAATCAGACATAGAAAATGGCATGTGTATTCTAAGTATCCCCCCATCTCCATCAGCTACTTCCCACAATGAACACAGCTTTGACTTCAGGGGCTGATGTGGAGCCACATTTCTGGGGGTACTGGTTGGACTACTTTCTCCAGCAGCAGAAGGTTTAGGCTGGGGCTAGTTGGATAGGTGGAGGAGTGCCTGATGACCTTTGGGTGGAATCCTGTGTTAGAGAACTGGCAGGACCCCTCAGAATTGGGAGACTGAGGAGGCTCTGGGAGGGATTAGGCCTTCTAAGGGAAACAGCTAGGAGGGGGTCCCTCAGGCATGACTTTCTAGTGCCTTTTTTTAAATCCCCTCCATCCCCCGGTGCCTTGAAGTAACACTGAATCAGTAAAGGGCCATGAAAGCCTGTATATAAGGGACCTCTCCCCATTTTCCTTCTTTTTAATGTTAATTGTAAAATAGTATTATAATTTATAGAAATATGTTTAGGCTAAATCTCTTGGCCTTCTAATTTGTATTGGACCCAAATGGTGTTGCAATAGGACATGAGTTTCTTTTTCTTTAAGCCAAAATTGAATTTGCTCCAATAGCCTAAAAGGCATCCTAATGGTGAGTCCTAATGCTGAAAATCCCAGAGCATCCAGAGGGCGATCAACAGTGAGCCCCATAGACCAAGCTGGGGCCACTGAACAACATTACTCTGGCATCCCAGGGTCAACACAACAGGGGACCTCTCATAACCAAGTGTTCAGCCTTAAATAACTGCCCAAATACAGTTAGCAGGGAGCCAAAGCAAAAACTGCAAAGAAAATATATATTTCAGGGTAGAAAATAAAATAAAATGGCTGACAGAAAAATAAAATGGTGTTAGAAAAGAAACGACCTAGAAAAGGGGCAATTGGGATGTGATCAGGTGTGCTATGGGGGACTTTGAAATGACTGTCTAAGCCAAAGGCCTTATTTTCCTGGCTCACCTGATATTTGGGGGGTGAGGTAAAAGGGATACTTACCTGTCCACAGGAGCCAAAATGGGGCCCCCTGGTCTCTGATGGGGGGTGCAGGTGAAGGAATGCTCCCCAGGCTTCCCTGGCATGGGCAGGCTCGGCTGCTGTGAGGAAACTGACATGTGGTCCTGCAGCTTCCCAGTCAGAGCTTTGGATCCCTGTGCTATGGCTGCTCGTCCATCCACTCAGCTCCACCATCTGCCAGGAAAGATGATGGCTGTGAAAAGAACCTTTGGTTAGTGTTCCAGCTGTCTGCAGCTTTGATCCTCACAGCCCTGACTGACTGCTGCACCACCACCTCTCTCTGATTGCCACCTCTCACCAACTGACTGGTCACTGTCTTGTCATCTTGCTGTCTCACCATTTCTCCCTCTCTCAAGTCTTTCTTTTCACTTGGCCTCTTTGTTCATTGCTACTGTCTTGCCATCTTGCCACTGATCACTGCCATTTCTGCAGTCTCAACACCACATTGGTCACTTCCTCTCACTCACTATTTCATCCCTTTGTGGCCACCAGAAGGCACAGGATAGGTGAGCCCCAAGACTGGGGCTTAGCCCAGAAGGGTTCTTGGCCTTGCCCAGGAAATAATTCAAGGGCAAGTCAGTGGTGTTAGATAACCTTTTCCTGAACAGTGCTGCTTCTTGCAGAGCAGGGTTAACTCATAGGTAGTGTGCCTAGAGTCAGCAAACTATGGGCTCTCAGCAACTAAATTTATACTCACTTATAATCACTTTCAATTATTTGCAAATTAAGGGGAGGGTTAATGCAAATTGAAGGGTGAGCTATTTAGAACTTTCTAGAATAGGGATAGTGACTTTTGGGTCATTGCCAGGGAATGACCCTTGGTGGTAACTTTTGGGTTGTTGCCATGGCATCTATAAACTGTCATGGCACTTCTGGGAGTGTGTTATGCTAATGAGCAATGAGGGCAGCTAAGAATTGCTTTTTTACCCATCTGCTGGTTTTGACTAGGTTCTTCACTTTATCTTTTCTGGACTAGATTCTGTTTTGGTTGGCAGGACTGTGGCCAGAAAACAAGTTCTGCTAGTCTTCTATCTCACTATCACATGATAGACACTTGAAAAATGTTTATTGAATTGTATAAATGCTCTCACTTGATCCTAACTATAAGACTAAAGTAGCCATCAGTGTCCCACATTACCAAAGAGGACATTGGTTCAGAGGTTGTTCCACTAATATGGCAGAGCTGGGATTCAAACCTAGGTCTTTCCCACCCCAAAATGCCACCTCTCTAGAAGTCTCCCTAAAATGTATAAAACCAGCTGTGCTCAGACCACCGTGGGCACATGTCATCAGGACCTCCTGAGGCTGTGTCCAGGTGCGCGTCCTTAATTTTGGCAAAATTAACTTCCTAAATTGACTGAGACCTGTTCACAAGGCCAATGAATCACTGCTCTTCATAAGATTAAATAACTCCTAGTGTGGGAGCATCAGAGGCACTAAACTGGAAAGAGGACAAGGTGGTCAGCAAGTGAGGGGCTTGAAGGTGAGAATAAGAGGCGACACGGTCACTGGCGATGAAAAGGTCCAGCACGTGACATCCAGAGTAGGAGGCTCAAGACCACGTGAGGCGTGGAGGTCAAGGAACCGAGGGGCCAAGGTGTCAGACGGATCACTCTCCAAAGAGTGGATCATGAAAATGAAGGCAGTGAGGCCAATGCTCAAGTCCTTAAGAGACAAGGAGGAATGACCAGGGCACTGGCAAGTGACAGCAACAGGAGGGAGGCAGGTTTTCAGTCTGATGGCATAAACTTCAAGGGAGCTTTGTGCAGCATCTACAAGGCACAGGGATAGAAGACACACATAGTCTCCCTCCCTCCTTTCATGGGTTAGGCAAGGAAGGGTTCTAGGCAAGGAAGTTACAAGACCCAGCTAGACTGTGAAAAGATCTCTTGGACTACTGTATAGAGAATGGATTGGAGGGAGGTTTGCTGGCATTAGGAGGCTACTACAGTCACTTAGACCAAGGTCGTGAAAGGGTGGATCCCAAACCAGCAGTATCAGCATCACTGAGAACTTGTTAGAAATCCACATTCTGGGGCCCCATCTCCAGATCTACTGATTCAGAAACTCTGGGGGGCTGGAGGGGCGTCCTGTCATTGGAGTTTTAACAAGCTCCCCCTGTCATTCTAAGGCAAGCTGAAGTGAAACAAATAAAAATGGTCACAGGATTAGGGCAGTAGAAAGGGAGTGGATGAAGCTACAGTTTCTTCGGGTAAGAATAAGGACAGGGTAGCAAGGGGTTTTGGGGGGAGGGAGTGGGAAGCACCAGGTTTCCGGAAAGAGGAAGTGGACGGTTGGGAGTATCCTGTACCCCAAAGATATGGGGAAGGCTGGAGGAGGAGCTGAGGGGCAGGACAAGATCAAGAGTTCGGTTCTGTCCATGGCATGGGGCACATGTGTTCCAGAGAAGCTGGCTGGAAAGTAACGCTGTGGGCAAGAACCACATTCCGCCCTAGTTCCCCACGTCAAATGCAAGACATGCTCCTGCACAAAAGCTGCACTGGCGGCTCTGGGACATGGCATGACAATGACACACTCTGGCTCTCTGTGGTCCAGTTAAGCTTGTCAGTATTACACACTTGTAACTGAGGGCATGGTGGAAAGAGCACGGAGCCTGCAATCTAGAGGAATCAGCCCCTGGGTATGCCGGATGGTCTTGATCTCCTGACCTCGTGATCCACCTGCCTCGGCCTCCCAAAGTGCTGGAATTACAGGAGTGAGCCACTGTGCCCGGCCAGGACTTTTTTTTTTTGAGATACAGTCTTGCTCTGTTGCCAGGCTGGAGGGGAGTGGAATAATCTCGGCTCACTGCAACCTCTGCCTCCCAGGTTCAAATGATTCTCCTGCTTCAGCCTCCTGAGTAGCTGGGACTACAGGCGCGAGCCACCATGCCCGACTAATTTTTGCATTTGCAGTAAAAATGGAGATTCATCATGTTGGCCAGGATAGTCTCAATCTCCTGACCTCATGATCCGCCCGCCTCAGCTTCCCAAAGCACTGGGGGTCACAGGTGTGAGCCAGTGCGCCCAGCAGCCAGGACTTTTATTCACAAGCAGCTCTCTCATGTCTCACCCTTCCACAGCACCCAATACTATTTGCTTAGATATTTGGTGGTAAAATCTTTCAGCAGAGATGGAAGAACTAAGGGCCAAGGGAGGGCTCCAGAGGCAGTTGGGTTCCTTGCGTCCTCTAACCTATAGAACAAATGGACAGAGGGGCTGGGTGCAGTGGCTCACATCTCTAATCCCAGCACTCTGGGAAGCCAAGGTGAGTGGATCACCTGAGGTCAGGAGTTCGAGACCAGCCTGGCCAACATGGTGAAACTCTATCTCTACTAAAATTACAAATATTAGCCAAGTGTGGTTGCGGGTGACTGTAATCCCAGCTACTCGGAGGCTGAAGCAGGAGAACTGCTTGAACCCAGAAGGTGGAGGTTGCAACGAGCCGAGATTGTGCCACTGCACTCCAGCCTGAGTGACAGAGTGAGACTTGGTCTCAACCCAACCAAACAAAACAAAAGAACAAATCCACAGAAAGGAGAGGAAGGAGGCTGCCACAGCCTTGGGGTCTCTTTTCCAGGGGTCTTAATACATTCATTTTGCACATGAACAGCATTATGCCTTATGAACTTTGGTGCAGGCAGGAGAGCCATTAGAGGAATTTCAAGGCTGTGGTAGCTGATGACACCAGCATGTGACATGAGAGATCACCCGAGCCAGGAAGGAGCCCAGTTCTTTATCTCATATACACAGAAGCCAAGGGCCTTGTCCCCAGGGCCAGGATTGTTCAGCGCAATAGAATCCCAGACTCCCCACGTGTTAATCACTTTAATACTCTTAAAAAGAATTGCCACGCCCAAACAACACACACTCCAGGAAGAATTGGCATCTACTGCATGAGCATGGCCTTCAGGAAAGACTTTTCTGGCAGGGTGCAGTGGCTCACACCTTTAATTCCCAGTGTTTTGGGAAGCCAAGGGGAGAATTGCTTGAGCACAGGAGTTCAAGACCAGCCCAGGCAATATGGCAAGACCCCATCTCTACAAAAATAAAAAAGATTAGCCAGGCGTGAAGGCCCACACCTGTAGCCCTAGGTACTTGGGAGGCTGAGGTGGGGGGATCACTTGAGCCCAAGAGTTTGAGGCTGCAGTGAGCTACGATCATGCCCCTGTACTCCGGCCTGGGTCTCAGAGCTAAACCCCATCTCTAAATACATACATAAATAATAAAAATAAAGAATGCTTTCTGGCCAGGTGTGGTGGCTCACACCTGTAATCCCAGCACTTTGGGAGGCCAAGGTGGGTAGATCACTTGAGGTCAAGAGTTCAAGACCAGCCTGGCCAACACGGTGAAACCCCATCTCTACTAAAAATACAAAAAATTAGCCAGGTCTGGTGGTGGGCACCTGTAATCCCAGCTACTTGGGAGGCTGAGGCAAGAGAATTGCTTGAACCTGAGAGGTGGAGATTGCAGTGAGCTGAGATGGTGCTACTGCACTCCAGCCTGGGGTGACAGTGAGACTGTCTAAAAAAAAAAAAAAAAAAAGCGTTTTCTGATCATGCTCTTGGTACCAGTTCTGAGAGTGAGCATCACTGTGCTGGGTCACAATTGTCCTGTGGAAGACATGTGGCTGGGACCCTCTCTCCACAGCCACGGCACAGAGCCTTGCATAAGAGGGATGGAGGGAGGGAAGAAGGAGCAATTGCTGGAAGAAGTTGGAGAATATCCCCTGGACTGCCTTCAAATACAAATTCAGTGACATAGAACATCAAATGGGTTAGTTTTTCTGGCATGAAACACTACGTCTTATAGGAACACCTCTGCCACTGCCTCGCAGTGTAGACATCAGCAGTTGAGTACATGTAGTTACCGCTGTTTTTTTTTTTAATGGGTCCTGACTCCTTCAAGGAGTCAGGCAGTAAGCAACTAAAACCCGCTTCTAAACCATCCTAAGTACTCTTTTGGAGTGGCTGCAAAAATCAACCATCCTCAGGATACAAAGTGGGAGAAAAGAAAAACAAAAGGAATTACTTTAACATCTTCATTTTCAGACTAGCTTAGGGCAGTGAAGAAGATGACCAGCAGAGGCAAGCAGTGGTTCAGGGTTGAGGCAGCGGCAGCAGGGTTCCGGGGAGAGAAGGGAGGGTAGCAGAGGCTGTCCTGACTCCTTGCTTCTGGGTTCTCCTGCTGGGCCTGAGTGGGTCTGCAAGTCACTCGCCCTCTTGTGAAGGGCTGGGCATCGGGGCTTCTTTTGACCACAACTGTTTTGCTGGTTTTGGAGTCAGGCAGACATCTGTCACTGCCTGGATTTAATTCTCATAGCTGTGTGACCCTCAGCCGGTTGCTTAATGTCTCTGAGCCTTACTTTACCCACTTGGGAGGAAAAATAGATCTGTTCAGAGTAAGTGAAGTAGCACACTGGGCGTCAGGGCACGCTCAGGGCCGCGCCAGCACGAAGGGGACCTGGCCTGCCCGGGGTTACTGCCTGGAAACCGCTGCAAAAAGGGTGGAGGCTAACGGGGGCAAGAGCACTTACCGCAGCCAGAGCTGCCCTCCGCGTTTTTTCCCGCGTTTTTTCCGACTGCGTGGCTGAGCGCCGCTGCGGATTATGGAGACAGTCCGCCCTCTAGTGGCCGACTTCAAAAGTTGCTTCAAAGACAAGGCTGAATGAAAAGCGTTTGGGGCGCCCTAAACCAATGCACAGCGTGGAGAGGGAAAGAGGGCTGCCTTTCCCTTTCCATTTTCCAGAGCGGGCAAAGCCTGTTCCAGCATTTTTGGGAGCCCTAGAGGGGATCCGGTTGCACTAGCCTGCATCCTCAGGCTACCGAACTGACCACAGTGGGCTAAACTGAAAAAGTTTCTTTGTTTAGGCAGGAAAGACAGATTTAACAAACACTGAGTACCTACTATCTTCCTATCTCTGTGCAAGATGCTTTCACTTACTTTGCCCATTTAAACCTCTCAATAAGACCGGGCACGGTGGCTCACGCCTGTAATCCCAGCATTTTGGGGGGCTGAGGAGAGAGGGCCGCTTGAGCTCAGGAGTTCAAGACCAGACTGGGCAACAGTGAGACCCCGCTCTACAAAAATAAAAAACTTAGCTGGGTATGGTGGCACACGCCTGTGGTCCCAGCTACTAGGGATGCTAAAGTGGGAGGATTGCTTGAGCCCAAAAGATTGAGGCTGCAGTGAGCCATGACTGTGCCATTGCACTCTAACCTCTGCAACAGAGCAAGACTGTTTCAAAAAAACAAAATCAAAAACAATAAACCTCTCGGTAACCTGTGAGGGAGAGTTTAAACATTGTTTTTCTGATAAGATGGAGACACCTTCTCAGGAAAGTTATTGCACACAGTGGAAACATGGCTGTGTGGCTACCTCAGGATTTGTGTTTGTCTGCTTAGAGCTGCTGTAACGACCCAAACCTGGGAGGCTTAGGCAGCCCATCCTAACGACCTCACTTTAACTGGATTACCTCTGTAAAGATTCTGTCTCTAAATCAGGTCACATTCTGAGGTGTAGGGGTTAGAACACCTACATATGAAATTTGGGGAATATAATTCAACTCATAATAGGAATTTTTTTTATTTCTTTTTTTTCTTTTTTTTTTTTTTGGTCTGGCTATGTTGCTCAGGCTGATCTTGAACTCTTGAGCTCCAGTGATCCTCCCACCTTAGCCCCCAAATGTGCTAGGATTACAGGCATGAGCCACCACATCTGGCTCCATAACAGGATTTAACCCATAACTCCTGATCCAGAGCCTGATGCCTGCACATTCAAGCAGTGGTTCTTAAACTTGGATATATATTAGATTCCCTAGAGAATTAAATAGATAGATAGATAGATAGATAGATAGATAGATAGATAGATAGATAGACAGACAGATAGGCTGGGCACGGCGGCTCATGCCTGTCATCCCAGTACTTTGGGAGGCCGAGGCAGGTGGATCAACTGAGGTCAGGAGCTCAAGACCAGCCTAGCCAACATGACGAAAACCCTTCCCTACTAGAAATACAAAAATTAGCCTGGCATGGTGCCACATGCCTGCAGTCCCAGCTACTCAGAAGGTTGAGGCATGAGAATCGCTTGAGCCTGGGAGGCAGAGGTTGCAATGATCTGAGATGGCATCACTGAACTTCAGCCTGGGCAATAAAGTGAGACTCTATCTCAAAAAATTATGGTTTTGAGTTCACCTCAACAGATGACAATTTAATTGGCACATAGTTGACAAAGTTGTACCAATTAAATGTGTCTAGACACTTGGATTTTTATTAAACTCCTCAGGTGGTTCTAAGGAGAGGTCAAGATTAGAACCACTGGCTTAGAGCACCTTCCCACCACCATTTGATAGGCTCTACCTCAGAGAAAGTCTATGCCCTCTCCTTGCTGTGCTGCCAGGGAAAGGAGGCCAAATTTGTCTTTAGTTCCACAATCTTGGCTCCATTTCTATTCCTATTTTTCTTCTTCTTTTTTTTTTTTTTTTAGATGGAGTCTCGCTCTGTTGCCCAGGCTAGAGTGTGCAATGGCATGATCTCAGCTCACTGCAACCTCCCACTCCCAGGTTCAAGCGATTCTCTTGCCTCAGCCTCCCAAGTAGCTGGGATTACAGGCTAGCGCCACCACACCTGGCTAATTTTTGTATTTTTAGTAGAGACAGGGTTTTACCATATTGGCCAGGCTGGTCTCAAACTCCTGACCTCAGGTGATCCACCCGCCTTAGCCTCCCAAAGTGCTGGGATTACAGGTATGAGCCACCACGCCCTGCCTATTTTTTTTAATCCTTTAAGCACATCTGCTTTTCACACCTGTCAGAATCAGGACCTAGTACATGACACACATTAGGTTCTTAACAAATCTCTCAAGAAGAAAAGAAGGGAGAAGAATCACAGGGGAAGAAGTGCAAAGGGATGGGATTGGAATAGGGGAATTCTTGAAAAAGTGATGTTTCTGGAAAAGGGGGATTTCCTGGTACCCACTGGGGGAGAATATTAGTGCAGATAGTACCCAGTGATGGATAATCATCCAGGGATTTGTCTCCCAGTGATACCACGTAAGGCCATCAAATCACATTCCCAACCTTAAATGCAACAGTTGTGCCTAAGGTGAGGACAAATCACCTTGGGGTATCATTTCCTCTTCCCACCAAACCCCCAGAGCTGGCAAATGACAGTCTGACAAGGTCCTTCTGAATGCTGAGTACCCTGAAAGACAGAATGAAGCTGTGACCCCATTGTGTTGTAAGGTAATGACGGTGGTTTTCTGGTGCCCTGGCTTGTTTCTCCCCCTTAGGCCTCATCCATTCCCACCTTCAGAGCTAACTGGGGCTGACTGGGAATGAGCTAATTAGGACTGGCCTTTCCGTATATGAGTCTCCCAGAAAAGGAGCATATACCTTCAGGAAAACATGAATTCACAGTAGCAGATTTCAGAATCACAACTATGTGAAATGAAAAATAGCATTTTAGATTACAGAATCCAACTATACATATAAAAACAGTTGAATAAATATTTTAATTTTGGCCTAACAAATATACAAAAAGAGACAAAAGGAGACAATGACAATGTAGATAAGACCAAGGAAACATAAAAAAGAAATATTAAATATGTAAAATATCACAGTTGAAGTGAACACATCACATGGATAAATAACAAAACCGATAGAGCTACAAAACAAATGGTCAACTTGGAAGACCAGGTGGAGGAAATCTTTCAGAAGAGAGAAGGAAATAACAAAGATGTATAAAATATAAAGAAAAAACTAGCTAATGTGGAAGACAGAAGTACTAACATCCAGGTAATAAGAATTCTAGAAAGAAGAAAAATGAACAGGAAGAAATGTTTTAAGAAAAATTGAGATAGTCTTCTGTAATTGTAAAATAATGAAAGAAAGATCAGAAAGGTTATAGAAAAAAGGTGAGAAAAAAGACAAAAATCCACAACAGAATATTTTATAGTAAAATTAAGAATTTCAAGGCTGGACAAAGTGGCTCACACCTGTAATCCTAGCATTTTGGGAGGCCAAGGCAGGAGGATCACTTGAACCTAGGAGTTGAGTTCAAGACCAGTGTAGGCAACAAAATGAGATCTCATCTCTACAAAAAGTTTTAAAAATTAGCCAGTCATGGTGATGTATGCCGTTAGTCTCAGCTACTTAAGAGGCTGAGGTGGGAGGATCACTTGAGTCCAGGAGGTTGGGGCTGCAGTGAGCTATAATTGTACCACTGCATTCTAGCCTGGGTGACAGAGCAAGACACGATTAAAAAAAAAAAAGAATTTCAAAGAAGCAGAAAGAATTCTAAAAGAGAACATCACAAAAAGAAGACTGAAGTCAGATTGACAGATTTTTTTTTTTTTTTTTTTTTGGGACGAAGTCTTGCTGTTGCCCAGGCTGAGTGCAATGGCACAATCTCAGCTCACTGCAACCTCCGCCTCCTGAGTTCAAGCAATTCTTCTGTCTCAGGCTCCTGAGTAGCAGGGACTACAGGTGCCCACTACCACATCTGGCTAAACTTTTTTTGTATTTTTAGTAGAGACAGGGTTTTACCATATTAGTCAGGGTGGTCTCGAACTCCTGACCTCAGGTGATCCACCCACCTTAGCCTCCCAAAGTGCTGGGATTACAGGTGTGAGCTACCGTGCCTGGCCTGACATCAGATTTTTTTTTCCCATAACTCCTGAGAATATACAAAGTAAGACATCAGATTTTTTAACAGTAAAAACTGATAGAAGAAGACAGTGGAATGAACTGGGGATAGTGTCTCACACCTGTAATCCCAGCTATTCCAGAGGTTGAGGTGGGAAGATTGTTTGAGGCTAGGAGTTTGAGACCAGCCTGAGCAACACAGTGAGACCCCACCTCTAAAAAAATCTTTTAAATTAGCTGGGCACAATGGTGCACTCCTGTAGGCTTAGCTATTCAGGATGCTGAGGTTGGAAGATCTCTTGAGCCCAGGAGTTTGAGGTTGTAGTGAGCTATGATTATGCCACTGCATTCCAGCCTGGGCAACAGAGCAAGACTCCATTAAAAAAAAAAAAGACAGGCCGGGCGCGGTGGCTCACGCCTGTAATCCCAGCACTTTGGGAGGCCGAGGCGGGTGGATCACGAGGTCAAGAGATCGAGACCATCCTGGTCAACAAGGTGAAACCCCGTCTCTACTAAAAATACAAAAAATCAGCTGGGCATGGTGGCGCATGCCTGTAATCCCAGCTACTCAGGAGGCTGAGGCAGGAGAATTGCCTGAACCCAGGAGGCGGAGGTTGCGGTGAGCCGAGATCGCGCCATTGCACTCCAGTCTGGGCAACAAGAGTGAAACTCCGTCTCAAAAAAAAAAAAAAAAAAAAAAGACAGAAAGAAAGAGAGAGCAAGAGAAAGAAAGGAAAGAAAAGAAAGAAAGGAAGAGAAAGAAAGAAAAAGAAAGAGGAAAATAAAAAGAAAAAAAAATGGTAGAGGAATGTTATGGTATTTTCAAAATAACAAAGGCAAAGAAACCGTCCTCTATTTTGATGGATTGATTGAGATGGAGTCTCGCTCTGTTTCCTAGACTGGAGTGCAGTGGCACAATCTTGGCTCACTGCAACCTCTGCCTCCTGGGTTCAAGCAATCCTCCTGCCTCAGCCTCCCGAGTAGCTGGGACCACAGGCACATGCCACCACTCCTGGCTAATTTTTGTACTTTTAGTAGAGATGGGGTTTCATCATGTTGGCCAGGCTGGTCTCAAACTCCTGACCTCAGGTAATCTGCCTTTTTGGCCTCCCAAAGTGCTGGGATTACAGGTGTGAACCACCATTCCCAGCCCATCCTCTATTTTTATATCCAGTTGGCCATTCCAAAATAAGGGCATGATAAAAAAAAATATTATCAGGCACAGAAGTCCTCAGAAGATTTACCACACAAATACTATACTAAAAACTATTTTAGATGAAAGGCTTAAATAAAAAGAGAGTAAATCTAGTGGATACTGACAGAGGTATGTTAAGATGGTCAAGTATACTAGTAAAATTTATTTGACTTAAAAAAAAATAGCTAAGACTAAAGAAAAAGGACTCATAGACACAATAATCTGTCATCAAAGTGTAGATAAAAACATGATGTGGATTGGGGCATAGAGATGAAGAGACATGAGTGCATAAATCTTTGTTCTTATGGGGGAAGATATAGTTATCAATTTAAAGAAATGGTTAATAATAAATATAGAAAAAGTGAGTCAGACTGAAAAAAAGAAAGTGGCAAAAACAGGTCCAAATACACAAATAATTACAATAAATATAAATAAACTAAACTCATCAGTTAAAGACAAAGATGGAAAAATTTGATTTAAAAAAATCCAGGCATGTGCTATTAGCAAGAGATAAAATTAAAGCATAGGAAATTGCAAAGGCTTTAAGTAAATAAATTTTAAAAAAATGATATGTCAGTAAAATACTAATCAAAATAAAGCTGTTTATCTATAGCAATATTAGATAAAATGGACTTAAAGACAAAAAGCAAAAAGATACATAGCATGTATGCATTTAACAAAGCAAAAGGTGGCCAGGTGTGGTGGCTCACTCCTGTCATCTCCAAACTCTGGGAGATCGAGGCAGGTGGATCACTTGAGCTCAGGAGTTTGAGACTAGCCTAGGCAACATGGCGACCCCATCTCTAAAAAGAAATACAAAATTTAGCCAGGCGTAGTGGTGCGTGCCTGTAGTCCCAGCTACTTGGGAGGCTAACGTGACAGAAATCATCTGACCCTAGGGAAGTTGCAGTGAGCCATGATCATGCCACTGCACTCCAGTTGGCAATAAAAAAAAAAAGATTGATAAATATTGCTTTCTTAGAGAAAGTAAACAGTTATACATAGAAGATATTCAAAATATATAAAACTGGTGAAGGACTGGTATAATAAAGAACTTCTGCAAATCAGTAAAAAAAAAAAAAAAAAAAAATGCATAAGCAAGCAGCCCAATAGGAAAATGGGCCAAAAAAAATGTTTTCACAGAAGAGAAAACACACAGTCAATAAACATATGAAGAGATGTTTAACATAATTAGTAAATGAGAATTATAAATCAAGACTACAACGACATGCGATTTTATACTTACTCATCTGGTAAAAATTTGAATGGTCTGGTAACACCAAGTCTTATCAATGCTGGTGAGAGTGTAAAATTGCATAACTCTTTGGAAAAGTTTGACGTTTTTCTCCTAAATTTGGACATTTATATACTATTATGGGTTGAATTTTGTCCCCTAGGATAAAATATTAAAATTCTAACTCCTGGAATCTTCAATGTGATCTTATTTGAACTTTGCAGATGTGAGTAACTAGGTTATAATGATGTCGTATTGGGCCCTAAATTCAATAGGACTGGCATCCTTATAAGAAGAGAAGAGACAGAGACAGAAACACACAGAGGAGAAGACCATGTAAAGACAGAGATAGAAAGTGTAGTGATATGGGCAGACACAGTGGCTCATGCCTGTAATCCTGCACTTTGGGAGGCCAAAGAGGGTGGATCATGAGGTCAGGAGTTCAAGACCAACATGGCCAACCAACATGGTGAAACCTTGTCTCTACTAAAAATACAAAAATTAGCTAGGTGTGGTGGCAAGCACCTGTAAACCCAGTTACTTGGGAGGCTGAGGCAGGAGAATTGTTTGAACCAGGGAGGTGGAGGTTGCAGTGAGCCACGATCACACCATTGCACTCCAGCCACGGCAGCAGGGTGAGACTCTGTTTCAGAAAAAAAAAAAAAGAAAGAAATTGGAGTGATGCATCTACAAGCCATGGGGTGTCCAGTGGTGCTGGCAAGCATCAGAAGCCAGGAGAGAGGCATGGTACAAATTTTCACTCAGAGCCACCTGTAGGGAACCAACCCTGAGGACACTTACATTTTCGATTTTGACCTCTAGAACTGTAAGATAACACGTCTGTTTTTTTTTAGCCACCCAGTTTGTGGTAATTTGTTAGAGCAGTTCTATGAAACTAATACACACACTCAATTACCCAACAATTCTACTCCTAGGTTTAGACACAACAGAAATTATTTTGTGTGTACAATTGACTATGTAAGAAAGTTCACAGAATTCTGTCCACAACAGCAAAAACCTTCAAAGAACCTAGAACCTAACTATAAAAGAGAGAATAAGCTGGGCGCGGTGGCTGATGCCTGTAATCCCAGCACTTTGGGAGGCCAAGGTGGGTGAATCATAAGGTCAGGAGTTCAAGACCAGCTTGGCCAATATGGTGAAACCCCATCTCTACTAAAAATACAAAAATTAGCAGGTCTTGGTGGTGGGCACCTGCAATCTCAGCTACTCGGGAGGTTGAGGCAGAGAATTGCCTGAACCTGGGAAGTAGAGGTTGCAGTGAGCCAAGATCGCGCCACTGCACTCCAGCCTGGATGAAAGAGCAAGACTCCATCTCAAAAAAAAGAGAGAATAAATAAATTGTAGTAAATCCGCACAATGGACTTTATTCAGCAGTCAAGATGAATGAACTGCAGCAACACCCCAAAATATGAGGAATCTTAACACTATAATACTAAGAAGTAAATCTCAAAAGGTATAGCATGACGTGTTTTTAATAAAATTAATGACCAAAGTAATATTTCCTTTTTATGAATGCAAATACATGCAATTAAACTATATGAAATGGAAGGCAAGGAAATTGTTTTGTTTTTTTGCAAGCACTACGGTGACTTAAAGGTAAGGAAATTGTTAGCATGGAATTCAGCAGTATGGCTACCTTGAGTAGACGAAGGCAGAGGACAGGATGGGAAAATCAACCATATGGTTAGATGCAGAGTATTGTCAAGGTCTTTGTTTTTGCTTGAGATGGTGAGTTCCTGAGTAGTATTTACTTATGTCTACATCTATGTTTATATCCATATCAACATGGTCATATTTAGTGGGGGAGGCCACTTAAAGACCATAGAGGAAAGTATGTCATAAGTAGGATTAGAACTAATTCAAATCCAATCCTGTGCATCTAGGGCTACATACCCACTAAATTGTTGGGCTTTTCCGGATTTGTTCATGATTCTACAAAGTGGTGCTTCTGGCTAATTCTGATTTTCACAAGGGTCTGGAAATTGGAATATTTTTCCAAGCTAACTCCATGACTTGCAGTATGGTTAAGCAATCTAGACCAAACATGCAGATCTGGCTTGTTCAGGATTTAGTGTGCCAATTTAGACAGAAAGCTCAGTTAATTAAAATAAAGGAACCCAGAGACTGAAAGTTCAATGAGTTCAAGTAGAATCAGCTCAGTGGGTGGGAAAAAGAAAAAAGAATCAGTTTCTACAAAAAGAAAGAAGAGCACAGTTGCTAGAACCCTCTTGATACGTACAGATAGCAGATAGTTTTGGCAGGAAGTAGTGGCCAAAGTACATGAGACAACAACCTGAAAAAAGAAAAGTGTTATCAGGAATTACAACAAGGATGAAAACAGATCAAAAAGCCACAGCAACAACAACAAAAACAGGTGGAAGATAACAGGAAAATCTAATCTTCACTGCCCACGTTCGGAATGTAGTGTTTTTCTTAGTAAACATCCCTACTACCTGCTTTTGAAATGAGGGAGCTGCCTTTCTGTTTTAAAAACAATGTAGCTCAGGCATCTCAAGTACTTCACATTTTGTGGGCAAAAGTCAAGACAGAGATGACAGAGCACAAATCTGTTTCATTTGACTATATTCAAGAGGTTTGCATTCTTTCAAGGGCTTACTAGTGAGTTGTTCAGAAACAGTACTGACGCAGGGGTCAGGGATTGTTGAGGGACGCTTACACCCAGAGAGGAAAGATTGCCAACCCAGGAGCACAGAATCGTCATGATGTGAATTTGCAAGTTTCACAGCTTCAGTGATACATCATGGATCTTGAATTCCAGTCCACAGAACATTTTTTTATGATAAGGAAAAGGATATGGGAAGAAAAAAGTATTATAAGCATGTTTCTTATATTTCTTCCCTCTTTTATCCTATAAATAAAAGGGCAAAGGTATTACTGAGCAAATGTTTTCTTGAAAAATTTGATTTCTTCTTATGCTTAGAAATTTTGCTATAGGGATAGTCATTGCTACTGTTTACAGTAGACATTCCAACCCTGAAAACTAAAAGCTGAAGTATGTTTATCTATGCTTAGATAAATCACATATTTGTTCTCATGAGTACAGCCTGTTCAGGTTTGTACATACCATTGGGTAATTCCCTAAGAACTCTTTCCAGTTTAAAAGCATGACATTGAATACCTTTGTGGAAGTTGATAATGAAGATTTTTGTTATTTAAAATATTTGTTAAATAGGCCAGTTAAATGTATGCTTTGTTACTGAATTTCACCCTAATGAGTTGAGGCTCCAAGAATGTTGATAAAATAAGAGAAAAAGAAATCAGGCTTTTCCCCTGCCCGAATTGGAAGGGAGAGACCCAAAACTAAGAACAAAAAATCTGTCAATAATAGCAGAATCCTCAAAAGAGGATACACAAATAAATGCAGCTGAGGAACCTGGAGACTTCCCTGGTTTCTGCCCCTTGTGAGACTTCAATTCATAAAATACCCTAATATATTTTTGCAATCTTCTGTCATGTTCTAAAATGTCTAAAAATATCAAAAGTCCATATTATAAGAAAAAAAAAAAAGTCAAATCATGAACAGAGCCCAGAAGATGGTATAAAACATGACCTTACTGTTCTCATCATGCCATTGTTCAGTCTTACCACCAAACTATGTCCCATGAGAAAACCCCGAGGACATCTCTCTCACTAAAGCATTGAGAAATGCATTAATAAATGGAGCACTTGCAAGCTCTTTTAAAGGAGAGCTCTGTGGCTGCTCTCTTTTCTACAGGGCAAGTAGAAAATATGTCATTGACATGGTCTCCCCAAATTCAATGGTGGGGTGATGGGATCTCAGAGTGGTATAGGTAGTGGCAGCACTGAATCTCCAAGGGCAAAGCATATGCATTCCCTGCAAAGGGCAATCAGAATACTTTGGCCTGCAGAGATCTTTGATTGTGGTTAAGTTATGGTGTTTTTAGGAAATAAATAGATGGGCAATCTACCAGAGTATTGCTTGATCTGTAAAAGAGGGAAAAATTCTAGGTCTGGTAGCTAAAAACCTGGTGAGTCAGCCGGGCGTGGTGGCTCACGCCTGTAATCCAAGCACTTTGGAGGCCAAGGCAGGCGGATCACCTGAGGTAAGGAGTTCAAGACCAGCCTGGCCAACATGGTGAAACTCCGTCTTAAAAAACAAAAAACAAAAAAAAACCTGGCGAGTCACTGCAGTAGACAGTTATGGCCTCTTGTGTTGAGAGCTAAGTCAATTCACAGAGCCAAAGCTCCTTGATTAAAGGGGAGGCTGGGAGCCAGGCACAGTGGCCCATACCATCCCAGTGAGTTAGGAGGCTGAAGCAAGAGGATTGCTTGAGGCCAGGAAGTTGACCTCAGACCATATGCAAAAATTAATCTAAAATGGATCATATATCTAGGTATAAACCTAAAATTATAAATCTACCAGAAAAAATATAGGAGGAAATCTTTGGGACCCTGGCATAGGCAAAATTTTCTTAACTAGAACACAAAAGAAGACAAAAGAAATAAATGGGGCCTGGTGCAGTGGCTCACGCGTGTAATCCCAGCACTTTGGGAGGCTGAGGTGGGGAGATCACCTGAGGCCAGAAGCTTGAGACCAGCCTGGCCAAGATGGTGAAACTCTGTCTCTACTAAAAACACAAAAATTTGCTGGGCATGGTGGCACGTGCCTGTAATCTCAGCTGCTTGGGAGTCTGAGGCAGAAGAATTGCCTGAACCCGGGAGGCAGAGGTTGCAGTGAGCCAATATTGTGTCACTGTACTCCAGTCTGGGTGACAGAGCAAAACTCCATCTCAAAAAAAAAAGAAAATAGGTAATAAGTTGGACTTCATCAACATTTAAAGCATTTCTCTTTGAAAATCAGTTAAGAAAATGAAAAGGCAGCTAGGTGTTATTCTACTATAATGTGGGGTCCTTTTGTACAAGTATTTTCCTGCTCTTTAGACACTAGAAAAAACTAAAAGAGGAAATAAAAATATTTTTAGTAAAACATTTAATTATAAATCTAATTAGCAAATCTGTAACCATTATCAAAATATGTTACTTGAAATGTTATGTATGATACATTTCTTATTCCTAAACTAACAAATAATCATTGATTTGTATAAGGCATTAAGATAAAATATTGCCTACATTTCCTTCCCTGGTTCCATCAACTCCAGTCTGGGGGACAGGGAGGACAGAAAGTAAGAATTAAAATTAGGTAAGAACTGGTAAAAGCTTGAAAGCAGACCCTTTACTCCTCTAAGGAGAGTTACTCTATCCTATCAATTAACAATGATAACTTACAATGAGAATTTAATGACTGGTGCATCTAAATGGAAAATACTTTTTCAGTGGCTTTCAGAAAATGTGTGCTTACTAAAAACTTATGCATATACAGATACCTATACCTAAGCATATATATTCATGTTCAGTTTGTCATAATTCATTGAACTGAACACTCATGCTTTGGCTAATTTTTTGTGAATATATCATATGTCAAATTAAAAAGTTAAATCACAAGCATTTATATGGAATTATTAATAATTGTATATTTACTTACTATTATTTCCTTAGCTTGTCGAACCACATCAGCTGTTTTTGCCTGCAATTCTGCATTTAAACGCCTAAAAGCAGAAAAAAATAATAACTGGTTTTCTAGACTACCTAGGATCCTTTGAAGTTATGTGGAGGAGACATGTTAAGGATTTTAAAATCAGATATTTTATTTTTCTTAGACATGTAATTCAGAAGTAACACAAAACACAATTTCCATCCCCAGGGAAAAAAAGGGGGAGATCAGTACCATATCCTTTAAGAGAATGAAGCTTTAAGAAATATTTCTATATCTTAGGATTACTTGGTCAAAAGAAACATACCTAAGAAAGACTTAAAGGTGTCTTAGAAGTGCCATTACCTGATTTTTCAAATTTCCCTAACAAGAATCACAAGGACTTAAATGGAAGTTTCCAATTAATATAATGGACCCAGATGACTGAGAAGACTATTCTACTCTAAATCCATAGAAATGTCTGATAAAATGTAATGGAGGAAACATTGCTAAGCTCAAACTCAGGCAAAGGAAATTCCCTGGTACTAAGAATAAAGCAGCAATTCAAAGTGAGAGCAATAAACAGGAACAGAAGCCAAAATAGCTTAAAAGCTAGAAGCTGATACATGTGAGTCACGAAGGGATAAACCTGTGAAGCACACACTACAAAAACTCTACCCACAACCTTAGGTGAGCAGAAATGAAACCAGAGCCATGGGCAGAAAAGATTCTCTTGTGAGTAATTCAACAAGAGGGAAGTCCAAATTCATCTTATCCAGATGATACAGGGACACCATGCCAAAGCTTTAAAATAGAAAAAGCTGGTGTGGAATCAATGAAAACTCTGAACTAGTGCAGGTAAATTGAAAACCACCCTATAGGGACATTTACTTATCTACAATATGTAAACTTTCTCAGAAAGCAAACTGCTAAAGATGACTTTGAAAAGATAACAAATTGTATAAAGAAATAAGCCACTGAAAGACTCAGCAGATGTGAAGAAACAGAAAATTTGTATTATAAGAATAGGAGATATTATAAATAATTTTTAAAATATTTTAAATTACCATTTGGAAAAAACACACACACAAATAAAAAACATTAGGCAAGACCCAGATTTTATCAAAAAAGAATGCTGAATTTGAAAAAGGTCCAAATACACATTACATAAATGAAAAACACAGTCACTAAAATTAAGAAATCCGATAAAAAGGAATGCGTGAATTAGAAGACAGAAAGAAATCACCTACAAGGAGATACAGAAAACAAAGGGATAAAAATACAAAAGACAGGTTAACATCCATTGAAGACAGATGTTATGTACCTACTATAACAGAAGTTATAGAAGAAATCCCAGAGAGGGCTGAGTGCAGTGGCTCACACCCATAATTCCAGCACTTTGGGAGGTCGGGGAGGAAGGATCACTTGAGGCCAGGAGACCAACCTGGTCAACATGGAGAAACCCAAACTCTACTAAAAATACAAAAATTAGCCAGGCATGGTGGCAGGCACCTGTAATCCCAGCTACTTGGTGGGGGGCTGAAGCAGGAGAATCACTTGAATCCGGGAGGCGGAGGTTGCAGTGAGTTGAGATCGCGCTACTGCACTCCAACTTGGGCAACAAAAGTGAAATTCCATCTCAAAAAAAAAAAAAAAAAAAATTAGCCAGGTGTGGTGTTGCATGCCGGCAGTTCCAGCTACTCAGGAGGCTGAGGCACGAGAATCACTTGAACCTGGGAGGTGGAGGTTGCAGTGAGCCAAGATCCTGCCACTGCACTCCAGCCTGGGCAACAGAGCAAGATTCTGTCTCCAAAAGAAAAGAAAAGACATCCCAAGAAGAGAGAATGTCAATATTTAGAGAGCTAATGCTGAGAATCTCCCAAACTGAAGACATGGATCTCATGAAGAATAAAGAAAACAAATCTACATGTGTTTATATTATAGTGAAAGTACAGAATTTTAAAGATAAAGAGGAGTACTCGCTAAACCACCAAATCATTATTTCAAAAGAACAGAGAAAAATAGTCTACGAGTGTAATTATCTAAAAAGCTGACAGCAGGTGACTCATTAACGTTTCTAACATTCAAACATATCTATCCTTATATTTCCAACAGACAATATAAGGATATCTTTAATGGGCTAAGAAGGAAAAACTGGCTATCTAGAATTACATTCAGATAAACTGTCATTGAAGAATAAGTGCAAAGTAACAATTTTCTAAAAGACTGGTGAGTTTAAGACTTAGATTTTCACAGGAAGAAGTAATGAAGCATCTACACTTCAGGAAGGAGGAAAACTGAAACTGGAAAAAAGAATCATGATGATATCGAAAAGCATGCTACATCTGAATTAGTACAGGCTATAAAAATAACACGGATGATTAACCGGGTGTGGGTTTATTCAAAACAATAAAGTAAAATATTATTTAATTTAAAAAACAGAGGAAACCAAGTTAAACTGTTCTAACATCTTTCCAAACCAGTAACAATAAAGACATAATGAAAACCCATTCAATCCAGCAGCAGACAGACAAGAATCAAAGACAAGACATAATAAATAGAAAACATAAAAAATAAGGTGGCTAAGATAACTTCAAGTTATGTAATAATGTAAATAAGTTAAATTCACTTATTAACAGGTAGTAATTATCAGACTGCTTATAAAAGGAATGCTCTTATTGATAAATGACATACAAAGTTTGAAAATAAAGGATGAAGAAAGCTATAACAGACACCGCACAAGAATGAAAGGAATCAAGAAGATTTACATAAGTCAAATAAGATACTCCCAAACAAAAATGGCCACAAGTATAAGGAATTTTTCTCTATAATTATAATTGATGATTTTTAATATACTTCTAACAGAAACCAATAAAGCCAGAACAAAAAAAAAGTTGAGGAAACCAATGTCATGGATAACAAATATAATTGGCTTAATCTAAGAGATTAGCCAATAAATAATAAATATACTTTCTATCAAAGAACACATAGAACTTCTACAGAAAGTGAATATGCACTTGGCCACAAATAAGTCTGAACACATTTTAAAAACTTAGTATTTTATCAATTCTCTAATTATAATGCAATGTAAAATAAACTAGGCTGGGCATGGTGGCTTATGCCTGTAATCTAAATCAGAAAAATAATACTTTGGGAGGCCGAGGCAGGCAGATCGTTTGAGTTCAGGAGTTAAAGACCTGCCTGGGCAACATGGCAAAACACCCTCTCTACAAAAAAATATAATACAAAAATTAGCCATGCGTGCTAGCACATGCCTGTAGTCCCAGCTACTCAGGAGCCTGGAAGGTGAAGGTTGCAGTGGGCTGAGATTACACCATTGCACTCCAGTCTGTGCAACAGAGTGAGATCCTGCCTCAAAAAAAAAAAAAGTTAGCCTGGCATGGTGGCATGTGCCTGTAGTCCCAGGTCCTTGGGAGGCTGAGGTGGGAGAACCTCTTGAGCCCAGGAGGTCAAAGCTGCAGTGAGCCATAATTGCACCACTGCAATCAGCCTGGGCAACAGAGAAGGATCCTGTCACATACATACTTAGAAAAGTTAAAAGCAGACAACAGTAAACAACTCTATATGCTTGCAAACTAAAAAACACACTTCTAAATAATCACCATGAAAACCACGTAATATTTAGACCTTAATAACCGTAAGAGAAATATACATCAAAAGAAGTCCTGGAATATAGTCAAGCTATAGTTGGAGAGAAATTTAAAGACTTAAATATATTTAGTAAAAAATAAAACAATAAATGAGGTCAAGAAACTAAAAAAAAAAAAAAATTAATCCACCCCAGTTAGATCATCTGTCTGTCTTTATTTCTATAAAGATTAATGAAATTTTACAATAGTACATATTACCAAGAAAACCAAAGCTGGTTCTCTGAAAAGATCAATAAAACAGATAAATCTCCCAGGAACCTTGATAGAAAAAGAAAAAAACAAACAATATTGGAAAGCTACCAAAAGGAGGAGTGTACATGGTTATAAATACAGTCAAGATTTCAAACATACAACCATAGAGTCAGTTTATGCTAATATATTTTAAAACACACATGCACACTTTTCTAGAACTAAAAATTATTTTAGAAATAGAACATCTAAATGAATAAGTAATCATTAAAGAAGCTAAATTCATAGACAAAAAGAGTCTCCTTGACAAAAGAACACTAGACTGACACAGTTTCACAATTTTAATCAAAGGGCAAAAAAAATCTCTCATTATAAAAAGCTTCCAAGAAAAGAAACAAAACAAGAAAACTATTTGGTTTGTTTCATCTAGCCAGAATAATATTGATATCAAAAACAGAAAGGACAAGACCTAGAAATAAAGTGTAACACCCATTTCACTTTTGTTCATAGACGCAAAAACCTACATAAAAAATTATACCAGGCCGGGCGCGGTGGCTCAAGCCTGTAATCCCAGCACTTTGGGAGGCTGAGGCGGGTGGATCACGAGGTCAAGAGATCGAGACCATCCTGGTCAACATGGTGAAACCCTGTCTCTACCAAAAATACAAAACATTAGCTGGGCATGGTGGTGCATGCCTGTAATCCCAGCTACTGAGGAGGCTGAGGCAGGAGAATTGCCTGAACCCAGGAGGCGGAGGTTGCGGTGAGCTGAGATAGCGCCATTGCACTCCAGCCTGGGTAACATGAGTGAAACTCCGTCTCAAAAAAAATAAATAAGATTAAAAAAAATAATTAAATTTTTAAAAAATGTTTTAACTAATATAGTCAATTGGTCCTACTAACATGTAGACATAGTCATCTTATAATAAACTGCCATCAAAAAAAAAAAAAAACAAACTGTAACAACAACAAGACTGTATCCCCCAAGAGTCATTTGGCAAGATCTAGAGATATTTTTGGATGTCACAACTGGTGGGGGTGCTGCTGGCATCTAGTGGGTGGAGACTGGGGGTCCACTAAACATCCCACAATGCACAGGACAGAACCCAACAATGAAGTTTCAGCCCAAAATATCAACCATGCTGAGGTTGGAAAACCCAAGTCCAGGCATAGTCCTGACCCAGGACCTTTGCATATGCCATTCCCACTGCCTAGAAGGCTCTTCTCCCACACCAGGCACGTGGCTCATGCCTGTAATCCCAGCACTTTGGGAGATGAGGCAGGTGGATCACTTGAGATTGGGAGGTGGAGACCAGCACGGCCAACATAGTGAAGTCCCGTCTCTACTAAAAATACAAAAATGAGCTGGGTGTGGTGGCATGCACCTATAATCCCAGCTACTCGGGTGGCTGAGGCTGGAGAATTGCTTGAACCCAGGAGGTAGAAGTTGCAGTGAGCCAAGATCATGCCATTGCACCCCAGCCTGGGCAACAGAGCGAGACTCTTTCCAAAAAAAAAAAAAAAAGCTCTTCTCCCAGACACCTGCACAGTTCACTGTCTTTCCTTATGATGTCAGCTTGAATGCCAAGCCATCCCTCACTAGTCATGCCATCGTGCTCTGTCCTCCTGCCCTGGCTTCCTGTTTGGGCCTCACCTCTATCAGCAAGTCATCCCAAGAAAGCAGGGCCCTTGTCTGTTTCTTTCACCCAATCCCCAGTACCTAGAACAGAGCATGGCCCATAGCTAGTGCTCCATTAATGAAGTGAGTGAATGACAACCAAAACAAATACTGCCCAGGACATATTCTCTCCCTTCTTATGGAGTTTCAGGGCTGGCTGAGATTTTTGGCCACAAAGACCAAGCCATAGAATTGGGGGCTGTAGATGATAATGATCTGGGACTGATATATGTGGCACAGAAGTGAGCAAAGCTGACAAGGTTGAACCATGGAGCTCCTCAGCCAGCCCTACCTTGGCAATGTCTTGGCCAGCCTGGGAGCAGAGGGGTGTCTCCCCTGACAGGGGACACTCAGATGCCCTGGTCCCCACCTGCAGGAGGTGCAGGTCTATGCTGTACAGGTCCCCACCTGCAGGAGGTACAGGAGCATCCTGAAAATCTTCCTGGCAGAGCCCCGGCCCAACCTAACCCACCCTCCCATCCCAGGCTGGAAACCTGCACCACCCCTCAGGTGGAAGGTGGCAGGAGCCCCACGCAGCTTCTCTCTAAAAACATGAGGCTGGTTTCCATGTGTGTCATTCTGTACATGTGGAGGCAGGGAGGGCTTTCCTGGAACTAGGCGAAGGTGGCACCATGTATCGTGATGCAGTCCTTCTTGGCAGCTGTGGGGCACAAGAGGCCAGTTACAGGAGCCCCCTGACCTGGCCAGCTTCTGCACTGGAGAGGCCAGAGGCAGAAGCTACAGCAGGAAATCTCTCCCACTGAACAAACCGTCCTGCTACTCACTGGCTTGTGTGTGACCCTGCAGGGGTCTTGTTCTTTCCATGTCCCATGGCTAATAATCCAGGAGAAGGCAAACCATGGCCCAAAGACCAAATTCTGCCTACTGCCTACTCTTATCAATAAAGTTTCATTGGAACACAGCCAAATCCATTCATTTCTATATTTCATGTTTTGAGCAGTTGTGGCAGAAACGGTCTGGCCCACTAGCCTAAAATATGCACAATCTGGTCATTTATGAAAAGGTTAATGAACTTCTGATTTAAATTATCACCTAATCCCAGTCTTCCCGGAGAGCGAAGGGGGTGCTATTAGTTTTACTGTGGCCGGGCATGGTGTCTCATGCCTGTAATCCCAGAATTTTGGAAAGCCAAGGTGGGTGGATCACTTGAGGTCAGGAGTTTCAGATCAGCCTGGCCAACATGGCAAAACCCCATCTCAACAAAACGTATGAAAAGTAGCCAGGTGTGGTGGCAGGCACCCATAATCACAGCTACTCGAGAGGTTAAGGCAGGGGAATTGCTTGAACCTGGGAGGTTGCAGTGAGCCGAGACTGTGCCATTCACTGCACTCCAGCCTGGAAGACAGCGTGAGGCTCCATCTCAAATAATAGTAAATACTTATTAGAATATATATTATATATTTACTTTTAAATTATATAACTATACTATTTTTATAACCATTATAATCAATAATAAATATTTCACTGTGATAAGTATAATTAGATTAGTGGTTCTCGATCCTTAACACATAGTTAGAATCTCCTAAAAGATTTTCTAAAACTCAAAGCTCTCATTGCTCAGCCCAGATCCATTAAATTCATTCTCACAATCAGCTGCTGTGATGATTGATATGCCCATTTTGCAGATGGAAACATAGAGGCTGAGAGAGATGATCTACTTGTCAGGATCAACCAGCTAGTCAGTGCTGGGGCTGGGATTTGGACCTGGGCAGTCCAATGCCATAGGCTAGGCTTTTTACCACTAGGTGAGTGTTTTTCAGGTACACCGTTTGCCCAGGTTCTTCAGTACAACAAGGGGGAGGGCGTCTTGGTCCGTGGGGTGGGTTGGAGATGCAAGCCCAGGTAACCTGAGTTTGGAGAGTCTCATCGTGCAGTAATGCTTGTAATGATGCTATTTTCTTTTTTCCTTTCTTTCTTTTTTTTTCCTGAGATGGAATCTTGCTCTGTAGCACAGGCTGGAATGCAGTGGCATGATCTTGGCTTACTGCAACCTCCACCTCCTGGGTTCAAGTGATTCTCCTGCCTCAGCCTCCTGAGTAGCTGGGATTACAGTGCATGCTATCACACCTGGCTAATATTTGTATTTTGGTAGAGACAGGGTTTCACCATGTTGGCCAGGCTGGTCTCGAACTCCTGACCTCATGATCTGCCCACCTTGGCCTCCCAAAGTGCTGGGATTACAGGCATGAGTCACTGTGCCCAGCTTGCAATGATGCTTTTTTTTTTTTTTTTTTTTTTTTTTAAGGTGTGCACTTTATTCAACTGGTCTCAAGTCAGTGTACAGGTAAGCCCTGGCTGCCTCCACCCACTCCCAGGGAGACCAAAAGCCTTCATACATCTCAAGTTGAGAGACAAAAAAAGGGGTAGCCACGGAGGCTAAAATCTTCAAAATAAAACAAAATAAAAAAAGTATTAAGGCGAAATTTTAAAAATTTTTCATTACATAATTTACAACAAAAGCAATGCTGTTACCTCCCCTGTGTGGACTCAGGACAGGACTGGGCCATTCTCCTTAGAGAGAAGTGGGGTGGCTTTTGGGAGGGCAAGGGACTTCCTGTAACAATGCATCTCACGATATTTGGAATGACTTTAAAAAAACAATGTACACAATCAAGTCCTTGGCCACACTGCAGAACTTTGGGCGATGCTCGCTCCAGCTGACTGCTGTCACCTTCACCGTTCCAGTTTTTAAATCCTGAGTCAAGCCAAAAAAATAAATAAATAAATAAAAACAAAACAAAAAAACAAATAAAGCCATGCCAATCTCATCTTGTTTTCTGCACAAGTTAGGTTTTGTCAAGAAAGGGTGTAATGCAACTAAGTCACAGTCCACCTAGAAGCATTTGCTGTGGAAGATGGAGGCGGTGGATGATGGAGGGGCTGGACCCATCATACTCCCGCTTGCTGATCCACATCTGCTGGAAGGTGGACAGCGAGGCCAGGATGGAGCCACCGATCCACACGGGGTACTTGTGCTCGGGAGGAGCAATGATCTTGATCTTCATCGTGCTGGGTGCCAGGGCAGTGATCTCCATCTGCATCCTGTCAGCGATGCCAGGGTACATGGCGGTACCACCAGACAGCACTGTGTTGGCATACAGGTCTTTGCGGATGTCCACGTCACATTTCATGATGGAATTAAGGGTAGTTTTGTGGATGCCACAAGATTCCATGCCCAGGAAGGAAGGCTGGAAGAGCGCCTCAGGGCAGCAGAACCACTTGTTGCGGATGGTGATGACCTGACCATCGGGCAGCTCATAGCTCTTCTCCAGGGAGGAGCTGGAGGCAGCCATGGCCATTTCCTGCTCAAAGTCCAGGGCGATGTAGCACAGCTTCTCTTTGATGTCATGCACGATTTCCTGCTCAGCTGGGGTGGTGAAGCTGTAGCCTACTCAGTGAGGATCTTCATGAGGTAGTCAGTCAGGTCCTGGTCAGTCAGGTTCAGACGCAGGATGGCATGGGGGAGGACAAACCCCTCGTAGATGGGCACAGTGTGGGTGACCCCATCACCGGAGTCCATCACGATGCCAGTGGTACGGCCAGAGGCATACAAGGAAAGCCCGGCCTGGATAGCCACATACATGGCTGGGGTGTCGAAGGTCTCAAACATGATCTGGGTCATCTTCTCGCTGTTGGCCTTGGGGTTCAGGGGGCCCTCAGCAAGCAGCATGGGGTGCTCCTCAGGAGCCACACGCAGCTCGTGGTAGAAAGTGTGGTGCCAGATCTTCTCCATGTCGTCATCCCAGTTGGTGACAATGCCATGCTCAATGGCATACTTCAGGGTCAGGATGCGTCTCTTGCTCTGGGCCTCGTCACCCACGCACGCAACCCACGCACGTAGGAGTCCTTCTGACGCATGCCCACCATCACGCCCTGGTGCCTGGGGTGCCCCACAATGGAGGGGAAGACGGCCCGGGGAGCATCGCTGCCCGCGAAGCCAGCCTTGCACATGCCGGAGCCTTTGTCTACAACAAGTGCAGCGATATCATCATCCATGGCGAGCTGGCGGCGGGTGTGAACGGGCAACGGAATGACAAGGGCGAGGCTCTGTGCTCGCGGGGCGGACGCGGTCTCAGCGGTCACAATGATGCTTTTTTCTAGCTTGACCAAAACATTGCCATGCTTATCATCTTGGACTTTCTGCATGAGGACAAGGACCAGGTCTGTTAGAGCAGGAGTCCCCAACCCTCAGCTCACAGACTGCACTGAGACAGTCTGCAGCCTCTCAGGAACTGGACCATACAGCAGAAGTTGAGAGGAGGACAGGCAAGCACTGTGTCACCAGTGTTTATAGCCACTCCCCATCACATGCATCACCGCTTGAACTCCGCCTCCTGTCAGATCAGCAGCGGCATTCGATTCTCATAGAAGCATGAAGCCTATTGTTAACTGAGCATGCGAGGGATCTGGGCTGCATGCTCCTTATGAGAATCTAATGTCTGATGATCTGTCACTGTCTCCCATCACCCCCAGATGGGACCATCCAGTTGCAGGAAGACAATCTGAAATCATTATTTCGTTACATATTACAATGTAATAATAATAAATGTACAATAAATGTAATGTGTTTGAATCGTCCCAAATCCATGCACCCCGCCCTGGGCCATAGAAAAACTGTCTTCCAGAAAACCAGTCCCTGGTGCCAAAAAGTTTGCGGACCACTGTGTTAGCATGTTCCAAACGGCACCTTTAGGTATTGAACTCAACCATCAGCACCTCTAACTTTCAGAGAGATGGGAGGCAGGCTGAAATTTCAAATCCTCTAATGACAAGGTTGGTTTCTTTGGCAACTAGCCCCACTGAGGCTGTCCGGGTGCCCCCAGCCATCAGTCATCTCATTAGCATACAATAGACACATCACTTCATACATTACAAATGTATGGCCAGGAGCAGTGGCTCACGCCTGTAATCCCAGCACTTTGGGAGGCCGAGGCGGGTGGATCACGAGGTCAAGAGATCGAGACCATCCTGGTCAACATGGTGAAACCCCGTCTCTACTAAAACTACAAAACATTAGCTGGGCATGGTGGTGCACGCCTGTAATCCCAGCTACTCAGGAGGCTGAGACAGAAGAATTGCCTGAACCCAGGAGGCGGAGGTTGCGGTGAGCCGAGATCGCGCCATTGCACTCCAGCCTGGGCAACAAGAGCGAAACTCTGTCTCAAAAAAAAAAAAAAAAATGTATGAAGTACTGCGCCTCAGGATACTGGGGCAGAGACCACACATAAACTCTTAAAACATTCCAGTAACACACAGAATGCAAGAAAAAAACTGCACAGTAGATTCTTCATAAGTATCTGTTATCCAGAATGTATAAATAACTTTTACAACTCAACAACAAAGACAATCCAATCTAAAAACTAACGAAGAACTTTAATACACACTTCACCAGCAAGCACTTGAGAGATACTTAACATCATTGTCATAATTAAAACCACAAAGAGATACCCCTTAACTCACACTAGAATAGTTATACTAAAAAAAACAAGTGTTGACAAAGATGTGCAGAAACTTGAACTATTAAACACTGCTTGTGACAATATGAAATGGTGCAGCATATGTGTTAAATAATTTGGAGTTTCTTCAAACAGTTACAAATAGATTTACTGTATGACTCAGTGATTCCATTCCTAGGTATATACACCAAAGACCTGAAAACAGGTGTTCAAACAAAAATTTGTATGCTCTTTAAATGTGTCAAGATCATAAATATGCCGGAAAGTCTTGGGAACAGTGCCAGGAAAACTGGATCAGAATGAAAAAACACATATATTCCCAGGTGGGGCAGGAGGTAAAAGTGAAATGAGTTTGTGAACTGAATTATCACGTAGGAACCATGCCGATTTCCTGATCTAGGAGTTATGTGGTGGTAACCTAGGAGAGTTTCCATGCTTTGGGTAAAATATACAGGAGTATTTTGTGGGAAGCTGCAAATCTGGTACAGCAATAACTGCTGGGGACTCTAAGAAAAGAAACAGGTTATATTTTGCACTGCTACTGGAAGTTTCCTAGAAGTATGACATTATTAAAAAGTAAATTACTCTTTAAAACATCCATATCAATACTATGCCAGAAAAGCAGAAACATCATCAAAATCTACTATAGAGGATACGCTTCATCCAAAGCTGTGAACCCTTATAAAAGCCTCAATGTCAACAGACTCCACTTAGTAGATATTATTATATTTATTAGTATTAGAGGCTACTGTGTGGCTACATTAGTGTTACAGCACGGTGTGGATATTAGTGTTAGGGCATTGTGTACATATTATATTGGTGTTGGAGAACAGGGCAGATATTACATTAGCATTAGGGCACCTGTGGCTAGTATTACATTAGTATTAGAAGCAACAGTGTGGATACTAGATTAGCGTTAGGGTATGGTGTGGATATTATATTGGTGTTAGGGCGCTGTGTGATTATTATATTAGAGGCCACTGCGAGAATACATCTTAGCAGCCACTGTGTCTGGGACATTGACAATGATATCAGGGTGTAGTCATAACGATGGGATTTGGGGATTTCATTTTTCTAGATGAATTACTTCCTTTGCTGAGTACTCTAAAGAGTCTCTTCTCTGCACTCAGGGCCGTGGAAAGGAAGCTTTTTACTCACCAATGAACAACACTTAGTTGACACGACCCTCTCGCTGCCCTGAGGAAGTCGAATCCTCGCTGCTTCCGGCACCTCAGAGGAAGTTGGTCAGGGATGGGTTCGCGCGCCCCCTGGTGGCGCCAGAGCTCAGCACAGACACTCTTAGTTTCTCTGCGGAAGTACACCCCCGCCTGGCTGTCCTGAAATACCTGACATGGTGGCAGGTGCCTGTAATCCCATCTAATTGGGAGGCTGAGACAGGAGAATCTCTTGAACCCGGGAGGCAGAGGTTGCAGTGAGCTGAGGTCGTGCCACTGCACTCCAGCCTGGGCAACAGAATGAGACTCTGTCTCAAAAAAAAAAAGGTTATGCAGTTTCTACCACTGTTCCCTGAGAAAAGGTTTGAAATAATTAAATTAGGCCAATTAATATGTCAAACTTGTTTTCCAAGATCGCTATCAAATAGGCAGGAACATTTTTATAATTAGCATGACAGTTGTCTATAGGAAGACATATGCTTCTAAAATGTTGGAAAATTGTTTTTGTGTTGGGTTTCCACATTTTCCCCCAACCTAATTTATATAATGTTTGTTTTAAAGTGTACTTCAAAAATAAAAAGATCAAAAGGAATTTCAGAGATTGAATCTCATAAAGTCTGAATTTGTTGAATCCAAGTAACGAGGCTTTTCTTTTCTTTTTTTTTTGAGACAGAGTCTCACTCTGTCACCAGACTGGAGTTCACCATGTTGGCCAGGATGGTCTCAATCTCCTGACCTCATGATCCACTCACCTCAGCCTCTGAAAGTGCTGTGATTACAGGGGTGAGCCACGGTGCCCGGCCATAACAAACCATTTCTAAATATCAATATAGTTGGAGAAACAGCTTAGAAAAAAATTCAAGAGTGCCACTACAAAAGATAGATTGTAGTAAACTTCATCAGTTTCAGGAATTGTACATTTTCAGAGCCTAGATGTATCATAGTCCAATCTAATTTTAAGAATAGAACACAAACACAAAAAATCAAATGTTTTCTCACTATCTGCCCTTAGGGCTACACCTCCTTGCCTGCGTGTAACCCAGGGATAAAGGTGGGTGAATAATTAACTGCTGTTTATTTGTGCTAATGAAGAGCAGTCACATAAATAATATAGGCTCTTAGATTCCAGGCCAATATTCCTATCCTGGTCACCCCAAGGCCAGGTACCAGACAACTAGGGACACAGCCACTATGTCCCAGAGCCCATGGAATTAATTAAGCAAGTGAATCCTGAATTGGCTTAGCCTGCCTTGTCTGTGGAGACCGCAACAAAGACTCATGGTCATGCTTTCTTTTCGCCTCTCTGCCTCTTGATGGATCCCAGTGCCTGCTTGTGACACTGCATGGTGTGGCATGCCCCTACTGTTGGGAACTATGAGTTCCAAACTATTTTTTCAAGGGCAGTCATCTCCTGATCTGTTAGCTTTAACATAAGCTATAGTTTGAATGTGTTCCTCAAAGTTCATGTGCTGGAAACTTGATCCCTTATGGTAATGTTGGGAGGTGGAGCCTAATGGAAGGTGTTTGGGTCACGGGATCATGGCCCTCATAAACAGATGAATGTTGTTACGTTGGGAGTGGATTTGCCCCATCTTGCTTTCTCTTTGCTCTTGCACCATGTGATGATGCCTTCCACCATGGGATGACACAGCAGGAAGGCCCTCACCAGATGCTGGCATCTTTATCTTGAACTTCTCAGCCTCCAGACATATGAGATACAAACTTCCATTATCATATATTACCTAGTCTGTGGTATTCTGTACTAGCAGCCCCAAATGGAATAAGACTCATTACCTGAATAATACCAAAACCTACATTTTTAAAAACAGCCTGTTAGAACAATTCAAGGGACCGGAAGTTTGCATTATGTTGCAAGGCAACAATTTAAGCAGTGAACTGATGGCAAAGTTATTTACCATCTTAAGCTGAAAACTGCTTCCTGGTACATTTCAATAATTCTCAGCCTCCAGAGCAATAGAGAATAAATCTATTTATTTTTTTCAAGCCATGAGCTATCAGATATCTGAACACATCTATAACTGTCTTTCCTGAGGTACATTTACAAGAAGCACACACATTAGCCTATAGATTTCTTTGAACATTTTTTTTCACTCTTATTCCTATAATAATTAGCATTTTGCAAGTCATTTTGGCTTCAATTACCCAGTGGATTGCTTGTTTTCTTCCAACATTTTCAGTTTCCTCAAGGATTATTTATTCATTCATTCATAGATTAATTAAGCAGACCATCAGCAGCCACATAGCCTTCACTGGTTAATCAGTGTCTTTCTTAAAATGCGGTGTAGGCTGAGCGTGGAGGTTGTAGTAAGCCAAGATGGTGTCACTGCACTCCAGCGTGCGGGACAGAGCAAGACTCCAACAAAAAAAAAAAAATCTTTTTCTGGGTTTTAATATGTAAACTGATTGTTCATAAACCTGTCATCATTTCAGATATTTAACATATCTTGCAAAGTTTAAATCACTGAAATAACATGGAAAATAAAACATTGATTTTCAGAGTGTGAAAAGCTACACTAGTATGGACAAATGGACTTTTGCGATAAACAGAATTAAGACAGTGAACAATGCCACCTTCAGCCAGGAACAAACGCAAGTCTTTGCATGTTAAAATACAAGTATGTTTTATGTCCTAACTACATTTATATTTAGTTATTATTGTATATTTAAGGTATAGGTATTATACTGTACTGATATCATTCTTTTGGCTTAATAAAAGGCTTTATTTAAAAAGTTCTCCTATTCAATGTACTTATAAAAATAGACTTTACTTATTTATTTTTTGAGACAGAGTCTCACTCTGTCACCCAGGCAGGAGTGCAGTGGCACAATCTCAGTTAATTACAACTTCTGCCTCCTGGGTTCAAGTGATTCTCATGCCTCAGCCTACTGAGCAGCTGGGATTACAGGCACGTGCTACCAGGTCTGGATAATTTTTGTATTTTTCAGTAGAGATGAGGTTTTGCCATGTTGGTCAGGTTGATCTTGAACTCCTGACCTTAGGTGATTCACCCACCTTGGCCTGCCAAAGTGCTGGGATTACAGACATGAGCCAGCCACCGTGCTCAGCTAAAACTTTATTTTTCAGAACAGTTTGTATTTATAGAAAAAGAGAAGACAGCATAGAGTTCCCACATATATCTTCTCCTAGTTTCTCCTGTTGTTAATGTCTGTTAGTATGGTTCATTTGTTACAATTCATGAATGATATAATGATACATTATTAACTAAAGTTCATGGCTTATTCAGATTTCTTCACCTAATGTTCTTTTCCTGCTCCATCATCCCATCCAGATACACTATACTTAACTTGTCATGTCCTCTTAAGCTCTTCCTGGGTGTGGCAGTTTTCTTGGCTTTCCATGTTTTGATGACCCTGAAAGTTTTAAGGAGTAACATTCTGGGAGTTCAGTCAGGGTGGTGGTAAAAATTTTAGGGGAAAAATTATAGTTATAGGAAGACAGTTATAGGAAATAGTCACAAACCTTGGAAGGTCGGGGAAGGGGAGGAGGGTGGTTTGCATAGCTTCAGTAAAAGGTTTGGCTGAAGGCAACTGAACTCTCTTAAAAGCTTTGGGTGTAGATACATAGGAATGTGGAAGAGTTTATCTAAATAGCTTGTTTAGTCATGTGGTCTTAAGACTTTTGATTATTGAGGGTGCATGACTGCTCTCTACTGGGGAGATTGACAATGTCAATGACCCTCTAGTGGTGTTTACTCAAGACCTTTGTCATTTAATCTGTACTAAATAAATGTGAACGTTGCTGGCTGGTCAGGACTGTGGCTGCTGACTCTTTATGGGACCCTTCTCAGTATTGGTGAGTGGCCTGAACCCTTAGCCAGACTGACAGGCAAAATATTTGGGTCAGTGTACATGATTTGTCTGTTGTGCAAGCCTGGGTCTGTGGGTCAGACCCCGGCATACCATCAAGTGTTTCATTGGATGCCCCTCTGAGTTTGATTTCTCATGACTAGACTAAAAACACACCTAGATTTCACCAAACTGTTGTCATGGACATAAACTTAAGTATCATTTCTAGTACTATGTCTCTGGTGTATAATTAGAGGCAGAAAGAATATGATTTTCAAAAGGTTGGCTTTAAATAAGAGATAGATAACATCATTAAGATAACAAACAGTAGTCACTTTAATTTGCTTTCCCAAGTAAGCACATTCTTTACAAATTGAAATTATGATAGAAAGCCAGACAAAATGCATAATACATAGCTCAATTTCATATACCTTCAGAGGTAAAATTTGGGATTTATATAAATATGTTACTCAAGTATATATATGTTTTCAAAGCATATTGTCACATTTTTGTCTGCCAAATAAACATTTAAAAAGTATTTTGCAGGATTCTCTGAGCCTATGGGTCAAAAATAGCCCATCATAAATCCTTAGAAAATTTACAGTAGGCAAATAATTCTCAACTGAGCAGCAGTTCTCAAACTTTAGTATGTATCAGGTTCACCTGAAGGGACTTCAAACACAGATTCCTGGGTGCTATCCCCCAGTTTCTGATTTGGTGGGTCTGGGGTGGGGCCTGAGAGTGTCCATTTTTAACGAATTCCAGTGATGCTGATGTTGCTAGTCTGAGGTGCATCATGAAAACCACGTTCTCTGATGCTTTAGCATCAAGGAAACTACATTTATTAAGTGCCTATGATTATTAAGACGTAATACATGTATTACCTTATTTAATCATAGAATCTCATGTCAGTATGATTGCTCCTTTTATAAATGGGAATCTGAGACTTGGAGAGACTGGGGATCTCACCTGAGAAGAAAATGGAATGAGCAGCAAAACTACAATTTGGATCTCTTTCTAACACCCATGTTTTCCTGCACAATGTACTGCTTCTTGTTGATAAAATGAGGGAAATGTATGCATCCTTGCCATGCTCATTTGAAAACAGACAATGTATCTGAAGATGTATAGAGTGATTAGTTCAGGTCACAGGGCATTAACTAAAGGACAGTGATTCTTAGGAGCTGGGCAAAGACTCAGGGTGGTGAAGAGGATTTACTTATCTCTGAATTGAAATAATCACAGGTGATGTGAATTTAGTGTGTAATTAACAAAATAGGAAGAATGTGTTTAATATAGTATTGTACATTCCTTAATTACAACTATTTATTCCAGAAAACATACAAATAAAAATCCTTAAAAGAATAATCTCATTTAAATGTAAAGCATTACATATACTACTCTATATGTCTGCCAGTGTATACTACATTACTAATCAACCACTACTTACTCTGAAATTGAGGTAACGTAGCATGAGGCAATAAAATGCTCTTACAATTACTGAAACGTTTATCTCCTTTCACAGAGAAAATCAAGAGCAATGACATTACACAACAAAGTAAGCAATTTAAGTTTTAAGAAAAGTGGTACATGATACAGTAAATAGATCGCCAAAAGTGAAGTTCCCAATAATATAAATTTCTTTCACTTTGTTATATTGTATATAAAAAAGGACAGAGACCTAAAATACTTAATGAGGTCTAAACTTCAGAGTGACAAAAACACCCACCCAACTCTACATCTCTATCAAAACAAATATATTATGTAAGAAAGAGTCTTCTTTAAATATATATATCTATATAGCCATGTAATACTGTTCATTAAATCCAGTTCTATTTATTTAAATAAGAATTAAATAAATTGCCCAAATGTTTATTTTCATTTCACAAAACATAAAGTATTTTAAATCACAACTTCAGGGTGGTATAATGAATATACTGGTTCCTTAGACAGCATTAACAAGCTTATTTTTAAGAATATATTTTCATCTATAGGCCAGGTAAAGCTTTATTAAATGATAAACATTTTTGAACAGTGCAGAAATACAAATTTCAAAAACAAATACATTCAGAAGATCTGCTGTTCAAATAATATTTTTTCAAAACCAGGAGGAGGCGTATGATAAAATTCACTGAACTGGCAATCCAAAATTGCACTGTCATCAACTAAAAGATAGGAAAAGAAAGAAAATAAATTAGAAGCAAATACTTTAATTTGAATGAATACACAATATAAAATAAACTGTCTCCATAATACCAAAATATTAATAGGTAAGAAGACTAAATATATCTGCTGTCCCTATTACAAAACATAATTCTATGGGTAAAAACAACCATAACAAAAACAAAAATCTACCTGTCAAACATATTGAAAGGATATATATCAAAATATTATTAGTAATTCTCTCAAGAGAATGTGAATATGGGTAATTTTTTTCTTATTTGCTTATCTGCATTTTCTCAATTTTATACAATTTAGATGTATTACTTTTAAAAAAATGTTTAATTTTGAAAAAGTACAGATGCACAGGAAGTTGCAAAAATGTTACAGTCCAGTGCACCCTTGGTCCAGTTTGCCTCAGTGGTAACATCTTACATGACTACAGATCAACATCCAAACCAGGAAACTGACATTGGTGCACTACTGTGAACTAGACTGCAGTCCTTACTCAGCTTCTAAATGTTTTTACCTGCATTTACTCAAGAGAAATGAATATGTATATCCAAAGACATATTTTCAAATGTTCACAACAGCTTTATTTGTAATAGCCCCACACTGGAAACAACCCTAATATCCATCAACCAGTGAAGGATACAGAAATTGTGATGTATCCACACAATGCTATACTTCTCAGCAATAAAAACTGATGAATTAATGATACATGCTACAGCATGAATGAATCTTCAAATAATTGTGCTAAGTGAAGGAACCCAGACCAAAAGAAAAATACAGACTATATGATTTCGTTAATAAAATAGTCTAGAAAATGCAGGCTAATCTGTAGTGACAGAAAGCAGATCAGTGGTTGTTTGGTTGGGGCTGGAGAGGTGAGTAGGATACAAGAGACAGAAGGAAACCTTTGGGGCGAGGATTATGTTTATTACCTTGACCCTGGTGATGACAAAACAAACCATGACTGTAAAGCAAAGCAAGTAAATAATTAGCACTGCCATCCAATAGTGATTGACTCTCCCTGGGTGAGGAATGTAGCTGTGGTGCGGGCTGCATCTGGGCCAAGAAAATGTATTTCTTTATCTAAGTGGTGTGGGTGTTCACTTGGTAGCCATTTGTTAAATTGCACATATAAGTTTAATGCACATTACTATATACTTTATATTTCAACATGAATGCAGAAAAAAATGTAATTACTGGATTTCACATTCATGAAGTCACCAGTGATTTTAACAAGGGTGGTTTCAATGAGTGGTGTATGGCAGCCAGGTTGGGTTGCAGAACAAATGAACAATAACAACAAAGGTGTCAAATGCTCTACTCCTGAGCTAGTCAAATAATCTGTACAACAACCCCAACCCCATAACACCAGTTTACCTATGTAACAAACCTTCACATGTACCCACCAACCTAAATGTTAAAAAAAAGAAAAACAATAAAGATGGTAGATGTAGGTTATTCTAGAAGAAATGTGGCCATCCAGGGACTAGTGAGGAATGCATACCCAAAGAAGGGCGTTTGGGATGGGAAAGACTCAGAATGTTTATAAGCACTGAAGAGGGAGGCCTATGACATGAGATATTGATGAAATAATTGACAAAGTGACGTTCCAGAGTTGGGGATTTTGAAACCCAGACTACAGAGACAGTGTTTGCAACACGCAGAAAGCACCACTTCTGAGATGAGATGGAAAGAAGGCAGGATTGGACTTCAAGAGAGGGAAGCTGGAGATCACTTGTGATAGTCCATTTTTTTGTAAAGTAGAAGGCAAGGGCATTTTCAGAGAATGAATAGAGAATGCAAGAAGCACAGAATGCACAGAGATGCAAAAAGAATTGATGAAAATTATTGAGAGCTCAGATTAGGCTGGACACACCTTCAATGTTATGCAGTTTTTCTCTCTGTATAGGTTCAGTGTAAGAATAGACAAAGCGGCCAGGTGCAGTGGCTCATGACTGTAAGCCTGTAAGCCCAGCACTTTGGGAGGCCGAGGTGCGCAGATCACAAGGTCAGGGTTTGAGATCAGCCTGGCAAGCATGGTGAAACCCTGTCTCTATTAAAAATACAAAAAAAAAAAAAAATTAGCCAGGCATGATGGTGTGCGCCTATAGTCCTAGCTACTAGGAAGGCTGAGGCAGGAGAATCACTTGAACCCGGGAGGTGGAGGTTGTAGTGAGCCAAGATTGCACCACTGCACTCCAGCCTGGGTGACAGAGTGAGACTCCGTCTCAAAAAAAAAAAAAAAAGAATAGACAAAGCAAATGATTGGATTGATCAAGGATTACGGGTAGAAGACAAAAAGGTAAGGTGATTTAAGTTTTATTTTTACCTTTGATAGGATCAGCCTATTAAAATACTTGGTTTAATTGGAGTCATTTATGAGTTCAATTTATGAAATACAATTCAGTATCTATAACTTTAGTACATTACAAATGATGCTGAATAAAAGAAACAGTTTAGAGCATTAAGCTTATTTGCTACAGTTTAACTTGTATAACTGTCATTCTACTGATATTTATTTTCTTTCTCAGGCTAACCTATTTCAAATATCAAACTAAATTTCCATTTACTCAAGTAAATAAAGGAATTGCTTTTAGGCTTACCCAATATACAACACTAAATTGAGTTTTAAAAACATGTTTACATGCAAGGACACAGAAGGTAAAAGTGACTGAAAAGTAATTTTAGGAGAAAAGAAGGCTAATGAAAACCTTAAACTAAAAAGTAATCACAAGCATACTTCTGACATCCTGGTTTGTCATCATTGATAAGCTATTTCTATTTCTTAACTTTAATTTTATTTTTCTTTTGAAACAGGGCCTTACTCTGGTACCCAAGCTGGAGTACAGTGGCACAATCATTGCTCACAGGAGACTTGATCTCCCAGGCTCAACAGATCCTCTCAGCTCAGCCTCCCAAGTAGCTGGGACTATAGGCACGCACAACTACACCTGGCTAATTTTTAAATTTTATGTAGAGACAGGTTCTCATTATGTTGCTCAAGGCTGGTCTTGAACTCCTGGGTTTGAGCAACCCTCTTACTTCAGCCTCCCAAAGTGCTGGGATTACAGGCATGAGTCATTGCACCAGTGCTGCTTTTATAGTAAACTACAAAACATTTATTTCGTTGTTTTTTTTTTCTGAGATGGAGTCTTGCTCTGTCACCCAGGCTGGACTGGAGTGGTGTGATCTCAGCTCACTGCAACCCCTGCCTCCTGGGCTCAAGTGATTCTCCTGCCTCATCCCCTGAGGAAGCTTCGATTACAGGTGTCTGCCACCACACCCACCTAATATTTGTATTTTCAGTAGAGACGGGGTTTCACCATATTGGCCAGGCTGGTCTTGAACTCCTGACCTCAGGTGACCCACCTGCCTTGACCTCCCAAAGTGCTAGGATAATAGGCATGAGCCACTGGTCCTGGCTTAATCCGTTCTTTTCTTGTGGGGTGGAGATGAAGTCTTGCTCTGCCGCCCAGGCCAGAGTGCAATGGCACGATCTCAGCTCACTGCAACCTCTACCTCCTGGATTCAAGCGATTCTCCTGTATCGGCCTCCCATGTAACTGGGATCACAGGCAGGCACTACCATACCTGGCTAATTTTTTTTGTATTTCACCATGTTGGCCAGGCTGGTCTCAAACTCCTGACCTCAAGTGATCCAGTGGCTTCGGCCTCCCAAAGTGGTGGGATTATAGGCGTGAGCCACTGAGCCAGTCCTAATTAGTTCTTATTATAACCCAAATTTAAGAACTTAAATGAAAAAATATTTTTAGACTCACTAAAACTACATGCAGAAAAATCATACACCTGTTGATTTAAGGCTGATGATTTAAAATAGGCTGGGCATGGTGGCTCACGCCTGTAATCCCAGCACTTTCGGGGGCCAAGATGGGCGGATCATTGAGCTCAGGAGTTCAAGACCAGCCTGGCCAACAGGGTGAAACCACATCTCTAGTAAACAAACAAAAGTTAGCTGGGCATGGTGATGCACACCTGTAATCTCAGCTATTCTGGAGGCTGAGGCAGGATAATCACTTCAACCCAGGAGGCAGAGGTTGCAGTGAGCTGAGATCACACCACTACACTCCAGCCTGGGTGACAGAATGAGACTCTGTCTCAAAAAAAAAAAAAAGTTGGCTGGGCGAGGTGGCTTATGCCTGCAATTCCAGCACTTTGGTAGGCCAAGGAGGGTGGATCATGTGAGGTCGGGAGTTTGAGACCAGCATGACCAACACTGTCTCTGCTAAAAATACAAAATTAGCTGGGTGTGGTGGCACATGCCTGTAATCCCAGCTACTTGGGAGGCGGAGATTGCGGTGAGCCAAGATATTGCCATTGCACTCCAGCCTGGGCAACAAGACTGAAACTCTATCTGAAAAAAAAAGAAAGTTGATAATATAAAAAATAAAGGAGAATAAAGTGATAAAGACATTGTGGTTATGTTTTTCTAAAAAGAAAAGAAAGGAGAGACCCATTTTTTAGATACAAATGAAACATTTATGAATAAAATTATATACCATCTGGGCATTTGCCTCAAAATAACCCAAGGCGGGGAGGTGAAGAACAGTAGCAGCGTTGGGGGTTGGGGGAGTATGGATGAAACCTGATTGGTTACAAGTTGATAATTGTTTGAAGCTGGCTGATGGGTATATGAGGATTTATTATACTATTCTTTTTATTTCTTTCCATGTTTGGAATTTTCTTTTTTTCTTTCTTTTCTTTTTTTTTTTTTTTTTTTTTTTTTTTTTTTTTTTTTTTTTTTTTTGAGATGAAGTCTTGCGCTGTCACCCAGACTAGAGTCAGTGGCACGATCTCGGCTCACTGCAACCTCTGCCTCCCAGGTTCAAGTGATTCTCCTGCCTCAGCCTCCCAAGTAGCTGGGATTACAGGAGCACACCACCATGCCTGGCTAATTTTTGTATTTTTAGTAGAGACAGGGTTTCACCCTACTGGCCAGGCTGGTGTCAAACTCCTGACCTTGTGATCTACCCACCTCAACCTTCCAAAGTACTGGGTCTACAAGCATAAGCCACTGTACCAGAACCTTAGAATTTTCAGTAATAAAAATTAAGGTAGGCCGCATGCAGTGGTTCATGCCTGTTTTCCCAATAGTGGTGCACACTTGTAGTCCCAGCTACCAGGGTGGCTGAGGCGGAAGGATTGCTTTGAACCCAGGAGTTTGAGGCTGCAGTGAGCTGTGACTGGGCCACTGCATTCCAGCCTGGGGGACAGAGCAAGACTTTCACAAAAAAACAAAAACAACCCCCAAGATTTAAGTAATTAAGTGGTAATAGAGTCATCTCTTAAGTAGCCCAAGTCTTGACGGAACACACATGTACAGAAATAACAGTACTTATACCTATGCGACTACCAATGCAAAACATGAAACTATTCTAAGTCACTATTTCCCTCAGAAGAGCATTAACATTTAGGGAATTTTGTAAAGGTTATTAATGCTCCATCTACATAAAATTCCCATCCCTAATTCCAAAATATTATTTATAGTTATGTGTCCTGGTCATGTAATCATTCCCAATAACTTGCAGAAAAGGTTTTCTAAATTCAGTAAAGCTTTCTGAAACTTTCTAAAACATAAAACTACATGTTGAAAAAGGAGCCAGGCGCGGTGGCTCACGCCTGTAATCCCAGCACTTTGGGGGGCCTGAACTTGGTGGACCACCTGAGGTCAGGAGTTTGAGACCAGTCTGACCAATATGGAGAAACCTCATCTCTACTTAAAATACAAAAAAATAGCCAGGTGTGGTGGCACATGCCTGTAATCCCAGCTACTCGGGAGGCTGAGGCATGAGAATCACTTGAATCCGGGAGGCAGAGGTTGCAATGGCCCGAGATCACGCCATTGCACTCCAGCCTGGGCAACAAGAGCAAAACTCTGTCTCAAAAAAAAAAAAAAGAAAGAAAGAAAAAGAAAAAGGGAGGATGGTTATTGTATATTTAACTATAATCATTGTATTTAGCAATTTTTTTTAATACATGGGGCATAGAAACTATTCTTAATCCTGCAAAGTGGGACTGTTAATATCCTACTGATTACATTCCATATAAAAAGGTCCTCATTAACAATGTATCCAGATTTCTTTTTTTTTTTTTTTTTTTTTCCTTGCGATGGTGGTTTGTTGTTTTTACCCAGGCGGGAGTGCAATGGCGCGATCTCGGCTCACCGCAACCTCCGCCTCCTGGGTTCAGGCAATTCTCCTGCCTCAGCCTCCTGAGTAGCTGGGACTACAGGCACGCGCCACCATGCCCAGCTAATGTTTTTTTTGTAGTTTTAGTAGAGACGGGGTTTCACCATGTTGACCAGGATGGTCTCGATCTCTTGACCTCGTGATCCACCCGCCTCGGCCTCCCAAAGTGCTGGGATTACAAGCGTGAGCCACCGCGCCCGGCTGTATCCAGATTTCTAGATGAGAGTTATAAAATTAACATACATGCTGATATGGTTTGGCTGTGTCCCCACCCAAATCTCATTTTGAATTACAATTCCCACAATCCCGACGTGTTGTGGAGGGACCCAGTGGGAGATAACTGAATCATAGGGGTGGTTACACTCATGCTGTTCTCGTGAGTGAGTTCTCACAAGATCTGATGGTTTTATAAGGGGCTTTCCCCCACCTTGATCAATCTTCTCCTTCCTCTTGCTATGTGAAGAAGGATGTGTTTTGTTTCCCCTTCCACCATGATTGTAAGTTTCCTGAGGCCTTCCCAGCTCTGCAGAACTGTGAGTCAATTAAGCCTCTTTCCTTTACAAATTACCCAGTCTTGGGTATGTCTTTACAGCAGCATGAGAATGGACTGATACACATGCCAAACAAAAGTTAATACATATCTAATAATACATGAGAAATATTTTAGCTTACCATAAACAACTGGATACACCGTCCCTCGTATACCTGATGCTGGACAATGCATGTTTTTTCCATTCAAATATACATTTAATTCCACATGGTCATATGTAATACCCTAGGAAGGAAAAAATAAAAATGTTCCATAAAAGCTGAGCAGTCAGAAAGCATTGACTGGAAAGTATGGAGACAAAAAACTAAGCACAGGGTGACAACAATTTTCATTAAGGGTTGACAATTTGGTAGAATTCTACTTGAACTGAGCTAAAAAAAATTAGTAGTAATTATGAGGGGGAATAACGTCACGTAACATCCCAAGAGTCCACATTAGCGATAAAACAAAGTAAACAGTTTAAATGCTAGAATTATATTTGTATAATCTAGATTTTATATTTTGAATGCTAAGATAATATAAGAACTACATACCATGAATAGAGAAACCTTTTACACTCCTAGAGAAAATGCTGCTCTCTCTCTAAAGAATTTGATCTTTTTTAGAGATGGGGTTCACCATGTTGGTTAGGCTGGTCTTGAACTCCTGACCTCAGGTGATCCACCTGCCTCAGACCTCCAAAGCACTGGGATTACAGGCATGAGCCACCATGCCCAGCAGAATTTGATCTTAAGAAGGAAAAACAATGAGGTTTTTTTCACTATCAGGACTTACTACCTGTCACTGTCTTCAAAATATGAAGAAATGTCTCTATACAATTTATTTCTAGGAAGAAAGAACACATTTCTACATCTCTTTACCCTGGTTTCAAATTAGTCATATTATTAAGGAAAAGCTGGTGTTTACAACGGAATAAAATTGGTAATTAGTTTCAAGTTAAAAAATAGAAAAAAAAAACAACTCAAGTGATTTAAAAAACAATGTAATAAAATTACTCTATACACTACTGATGGTAAAAAAAAATCACAATTAGTAATATTAATAATTAATGTTAAAATGCTAAAAAACACTTAGCCCATATTACATACCAATAGTGCTACTATTCTAGGCAGTTCATATTTACTCATTTAATCCTCACAACAAGACAGTATTATGATCTCCATTTTACAGATGAGGTCGCTAAAGCACAGAAAGATTAAATAATTTACCTAAGATTGCACAGCTAGGAAGTGGAAAAGCTGTGACTTAAACCCATGCAGTACGGTTTCAGAATACTTGCTCTTAATCACAATACCTCTCTCTAAATCACCATGCCTCTCTTTAAACACTTACTCTTAATCACCCTCTCTCTTTAAAACTTTATATAATAGCTACTAACTGATAACAAAAAGAGATCTTTTCCTTGAAAAACAGCAGAGATCTTTCAATTGAGAAGTCATCATAGACCAAAAAGCAATCCACTTCAAGGATTTCAGGATTTCTGACTGTGGATAAAGTCTATCAAGTTAAAAGCTTTTTAGAAGTAAAAGAGATTTTATAGATCATCTTAGTCTTAATTCTCTCTCTTTACAGGCAAGACAGCAAAGGCCCAGAGAAGCTAATGTGGTAAGGGCCATCAAAGATTCTCAGTTCTTAGCAAAGCCAGGGTTAGCTTAAACAATTATTAATAATTAAGGAATATTGAGAAAGATAAATAGTACATAGATTGCCTTTGTTTCACTTTAGTTTGTGTCTTTAGACAAACTAAAACAAAGCTAGCTGATGGCTGGGATTCACTTTTCTAATGAAAAAGTCTGTTTTCCAGATTTACAGGAAAAAAACTAACAAGCCCATTCAAAAGTGGGCAAAGGATATGAACAGACACTTTACAAAAGAAGACATACGTGAGGCCAACAAACATACGAAAAATTGCTCATCATCACTGGTCATCAGAGAAATGCAAATCAAAACTACATTGAGATACCATCTCATGCCAGTTAGAGTGGCGATCATTAAAAAATCTGGAGACAACAGATGCTGGAGAGGATGTGGAGAAATAGGAACACTTTTGCACTGTTGGTGGGAGTGTAAATTAGTTCAACCATTGTGGAAGACAGTGTGGCGATTCCTCAAGGACCTAGAAATAGAAATTCCATTTGACGCAGCAATCCCATTACTGGGTATATATCCAAAGGAATACAAATCGTTCTACTATAAGGACACGTGCACACGAATGTTCATAGCAGCACTGTTTACAATAGCAAAGACCTGGAACCAACCCAAATGCCCATCGACGATAGACTGGATAGGGAAAATCTGGCACATATACACCATGGAATATTATGCAGCCATCAAAAATGATGAGTTTGGGTCCTTTGTAGGGACATGGATGAACCTGGAAACCATCATTCTCAGCAAACTGACAGAAGAGCAGAAGATCAAACACCGCATGTTCTCACTCATAGGCGGGTGTTGAACAATGAGAACACATGGACACAGGGAGGGGAGCATTACACACTGGGGTCAGTTGGGGGGAAATAGGGGAGGGACGGTGGGGGGTGGGAAGCTGGGGGGAGATGGCAAGGGGAGAAATGCCAGATGTAGGTGATGGGGAGGAAGGCAGCAAATCACACTGCCACGTGTGTTCCTATGCAACAATTTTGCATGTTCTTCACATGTACCCCAAAACCTAAAATGCAATAAAATTAAAAAAAAAAAAAAAAAAAAGAAAAAGTCTGTTTTCATTTAAAAAAACAAAAACTTATCTGGGGTTGTAATCCAGGCACCTTCATCCCCCAGTGGCCAATTGCAAACAAGGAAGTTTTCTGTTTTTTCCTCTTTCTTTCTTCCTTCCTTCCTTCCTTCCTTCCCGCCCTCCCTCCCTTCTTCCTTCCTTCCCTCCTTTCCCCCTTCTCTCCTTCCTTGACAGAGTCTTGTTCTGTCGACCAGGCTGGAGTGCAATGGCATCATCTGAGCTCACTGCAACCTCCACCTCCCAGGTTCAAGAGATTCTCCTGCATGCCTCAGCCTCCCAAGTAGCTGGATTACAGGTGCCCACCACCATGCCCGGCTAATTTTTGTATTTTTAGTAGACATGGGGTTTCACCATGTTGGCCATGCTGGTCTTGAACTCCTAACCTCAAATAATCTGCCCACCTTGGCCTCTCGAAGTGCTGGGATTACAGGCATGAGCCACCGTGCCTGGCCTTAAGCAAGTTTTAAATTTAAGCCTGCAGTAACAAAACCCCAGCACCAAAGAGGTGAGGAAGGATGTGAGAAATCCCACCCCAGCATAGTTTATTTCAAGTATTTTCTTTCCTTTTTTTTTTTTTGAGACTAGGTCTCACTCTGTTGCCCAGGCTGGAGTGCAGTGGCAAGATCTTGGCTCACTGTGATCTACCCACCTCAGCCTTCCAAAGTGCTGGGATTACAGGTGTGTGCCACCATGACTAGCCAGTTCAAGTCTTTTCTAACCCAGTCTATCCCATGATGAAGAAACTGGGTTTGACTCTGCCAAAATAATAGCAAAATATCCTATCTGTTCTACGTCTATTAATAATTGTGTGCAGATTAGTGAACAGATTTTGAAATGAGACTGGTTCAGCTATGATCTTGTTTTGGTTTTTGGTTGTTTTTTGTTGTTGTTGTTTTGTTTTGTTTTTTTGAGACAAGGTCTTGCTCTGTGGCCCAGGCTGGATCATGGCTCATTGCTGCCTTTATTTCCCGGGCTGAAGCGGTTCTCCCACCTCAGCCTTACAAGTAGCTGGGACTATAGGAGCATGCCACTGTGCTCGACTAATTTTCTTTTTAAACTTTATTTATTTGTTTGTTTGTTTATAGAGATGGGTCTCACTATGTTTCCCAGGCTGGTCTCAAACCCCTAAGCTCAAGGGATCCTTCTGCCTTGGCCTCTCAAAGTGCTAGGATTATAGGCATAAGCCATAGTGCCTAGCTGAGCTATATAGTCTTGTAATTAACTCACATAAGAAATTACTTAACTTCTCTTAGTCTGTAAAATGGTGATAATACTACTTACTACCAGCCAGGCGCAGTGGCTCACGTCGTAATCTCAGCACTTTGGGATGCCAAGCTGGGTGGATCACCTGAGGTCAAGAGTTCCAGACCAGCCTGGCGAAAATGGTGATACCCCGTCGCTACTAAAAACACAAAAAAATTAGCCAGGAGTGATGGCGGGTTCTTGTAATCGTAGCTACTTGGGAGGCTGAGGCAGGAGAATCACTTGAACCCGGAAGGTGGAGGTTGCAGTGAGCCAAGATTACGCCAATGTGCTCCAGCCTGGGCAACACGAGCGAAACAACATCTTAAAAAAAAACCAATAAAAATAATAATGCCTATTTCAAAGGGCCATTATAAGCATTAAACAATTTAATCCTTGCCAGATACTTAGAACTGTGCCCATAATAAATGCTTAGAAGTGTTCATTATTGTTATTATTACATAGAATGTTTATAAGACTTCTCTAAAATTAAACTGATACATATTCATGCATTTTAGAATGAAATTTGTACTTTTCAGAACTATATGTCTAAGGAGAGAGTCAGCATAAACTGTTTCATGTATGTCTTCCTAGTTCTGTAGCAGGCTGTGCTGCACTGGGTGATTATCATATGAGTATAATCATATAATCATTTGGTTAGATGTTAAGAGCTTACGTTTCTTGATTTCTCCTCAGAGAATGGTACATGACTTAAATTCTAAACACATAAGAATGTTTTTCCTTTCTTATAATCCATTTTCTTTATTCCATGCCACTGTTAACAATTTGGCAACATTTGTTCTCCAGTACTTGAACTAGGAAGATAAAGTTAAAATGACAGGGTAATGTTTTTCTTTTCCTGGCACTGCGTAGTTTTAGTTCTCCTTTTATGAGAATGAGCGTGAAAACTCAGAGTCTTATTTAACAACACTGACAGACAAAAAGTGGCATTCTTCAGTCTGTCATATTGTGCTATTAGACATCACTACAAATGAAATGAGATAGGAAGGCAGGTAGAAGTTTCAGTTTAACAAAAAAGAAAAACATTTGTTACTGATTACCCTTTCTCATATTTGAATTTCATCTTTTAAGATAAACAGGTTGACAGCATCAACTTGACTTCAAGATTCTCTTTCAAGAAATCACCATTTGAATAAGGATGTTCCATATTATGGGGCATCTGGCAATGATCTACAAATACAGAACCAACTATTCAAAAAGAATGGGGAAAAGCAGATTTTTTTAATGGCTTACACCTTTCATCCTCGTTTTTTCTTTAGTCAATTCAGGAAAAAAAACTTCCAACAATTAAAAACTTACTGTTGTTCATATTTTTGAAATTGCAGAAAAGAGAAGAAAGATCAGGTCATAACCAAAAATCTCAATTTCCACACCTTTCTTCATTCTTTCTAAAATACTGTACCTTTTCTAAATTAATTAACTTGGATTTCTCTTGTCTGTTTCATCTTTTTAGAAACTTTATTTCATTATTCATGGATTCTTCTCAACTTCATATCAGAATTGAGAAGCCAAGTTTCGGTGTACAAGGGCACCTCGGCCCAAGGAGACTCTAGGACTCAGTTGTTAATCAGTAATAACGTGACCTCAGTAGATAGGGAGGAGTTTTGGATAATAGAGTGTGGGAGGAAGTATCTGGAAAGACAGAAAGAAATCTTTGGATTACATTTTCAAAGTGCTAGCTTTGGTAAAGAGTTAAACAGAGCCAGTTAGGAGTAAAAACAGAAAAGTTTTAATAACGTGTAACTTTCACTATCCTCTGCTGTCTAAGAAAAACTTTTCTGGCCGGGCGCGGTGGCTCAAGCCTGTAATCCCAGCACTGTGGGAGGCCGAGGTGGGTGGATCACGAGGTCAAGAGATCGAGACCATGCTGGTCAACATGGTGAAACCCCGTCTCTACTAAAAAAAAATACAAAAAATTAGCTGGGCATGCTCGCGCGTGCCTGTAATCCCAGCGACTCAGGAGGCTGGGGGAGGAGAATTGCCTGAACCCAGGAGGCGGAGGTTGCGGTGAGCCGAGATCGCGCCATTGCACTCCCCCCCCGGGAAAAAAAGAGGAAAACCCCTTCTCCAAAAAAAAAAAAAAAAAAAAAAAGAAAAACTTTTCTACTATCAAGCTTTAGGATTTTGAGTTCTATTCTCTAAAGAGTTTAATTAGGTTAAGTTTAATGAAGATGAACAATTCTGATAAAATGCTGTAATTCTCTAACAGAATTTCATAACAAATGAAGAAATAAACGTGTGGCTGCATGCAGTGGCTCATTTTGGGAGGCCGAGGCAGGTGGATCACTTGAGGTCAGGAGTTCGAGACCAGCCTGGCCAACATGGCCAAACCCTGTGTCTACTAAAAGTACAAAAAAATCAGCCGAGCGTGGTGGTGTGTGTCTGTAATCCTAGCTACTCGGGAGGCTGAGGCAGGAGAATAGCTTGAACCCAGGAGGCGGAGGTTGCAGTGAGCCAAGGTCATGCCACTGCACCACAGCCTATGTGACAGAGTGATACTCTATCTCAGAAAAGGAAAAAAGAAAGAGGAAGGGAGGGAGGAAGGGAAGGAAGGGAAGGAAAGGGAAGGAAAAAGGAAGGAAGGTGAACATTTTCCCTAACAAACTCCTCAAATATACCTTGCATTTTCTAATATGAGCGTCAGCAAACTTTTAAGAATTGTGGGCCAAGGTTTCTCTAAGGTGAGAGAAACAGGAATGTATGGTCAGCAGCCAGCCTGTTATTAATTCTCCAGAGTTGAAAAAGGGTTCACACTGATTTTCCTGGCCAGTGGCAGCTCTAAAAAGGAGACAGCAGTTGAGTAGGGCAGCAGCATCCACAAATCCTTTCCGGAAAAATGCACTATCTCATTAGATCCGATCCCATTGCTTTGGAATTCAAACCATAAACTCCCAGGCAAAGCTGTAGATACTAAAAGCAGTTCAAGTTTAGTCGTTAACAATGGAAAGCAACTCCACGAGGAAACTTACCACCACATCTCCCTCCTGTGGAAGACTGTTTGCCGGTAGCCTATTTTTCTCTTCGTTGTTGTGGTACAGGGCTCCATCATTTCTCATCACCAGACTGTGCACATCTCGGCCGAGAGGAATCTGATTTAAGTTAACCTTCTGAGTCGCAACACCAATACCCCAGATTCCTAAAAATATAATAGTTTAAATGCCCTCAAAATCTGAAGACTACAACCATAAACAGGGTTATTTTAAAAGGGAGTATATACTTTTTAAAGGAAGTGCTGTATTATCACTAAATTGTTTTCTATTACTCTTTTTTAAAAAAATCTTCTTTTAAAACTACTTTGCACCAGCCTGGGCAACATGCCCAAACCCTATCTCCACAAAAATACAAAAATTAGCTGGGCATGAGGGCATGTGCCTGTAATCCCAGCTACTCAGGAGGCTGAGGTTGGAGGATTGTTTGAGCCCGGGAGGTCAAGGCTGCAGTGATCCATGATCATTCCACTGCACTCCAGCCTGAGCGACAGAGCCAGACCCTGTCTCAGTAAATAAAATAAAATAAAATAAAATAAAAGTAGTTTTCAAACTATATTATGTTCTCCACAGATGTAGTACAGCCTAGGAGATACGAGAGTGGGCCCTGGAATTGAGCAAATGAGGATTAAATCTTGACTTTGCTATATCATATTGGGCAAATTATCTCTCTTTGTTCCCTTATCTGTGAACTGAGGATTCTAACAGTACTCACCTCACAAGATTATGAAAAGATACAAGATAATCCAAGTAAAGCACTTGGAACCGTTTAAGTACTCCAAAACATAAGTAAAGCACACAGTAAGTATTCAGAAAATGCTAGCTATCATCATCATCATTATTATTCTCTCAAAAAGATTTTTTAAAAGCTACACATTGAATTTAAATGGTCTGGAGTTCAGTTTTAAGCTCTCCCTCTGAAAAGTGGGAATATACTGTCTTCAGTTTTTACATCTACGATGAGTGACAAACAATATATGCCATAAGCAATATCATGGAGAGGAGAAATTAACAATAAGGTGGAAAATCATTTTCTTACCCAGCATCTTGAACCACCACACCCAGGTAATTTTTTCTTCTTTGTAGAGATGGGGTTGTGCTATGTTGCCCAGGCTGGTCTCAAACTCCTGGTCTTGAGCAATCCTCCTGCTTCGGCCTCCCAAAGTGCTAGGATTATAGGTGTAAGCCACCATGCCCCATTGAAAATCATTATTTAAAACTAATTTAGAGCTAGGCACGGTGGCTTGAACCTATAGTCTCAGCTACTGGGGAGCTTGAGGCAGGAGTACTGCTTGAGCCTAGAAGCTCGAGGCTGCAGTGAGCTATAATCATGTCACTGGACTCCAGCCTGGGTGACAGAATAAGACCCCATCTATAAATAAATAAATAAGTAAAACTAATTTAGAAAATAAGCCCTGGGGGAAATTTCATATCATTCAAGGCTAGTCAAGTAATAGCATCATTTACTCCACTCTTATTTTCCTATTCTCTGCCCATATCACTCATACAGTACTTCACTAGAAGTTTCTTTACAATAAAGCCTTTTTTTTTTTTTTTTTGATGTGGAGTTTTGCACTGTTGCCCCCGCTGGAGTGCAGTGGTGAGATCTTGGCTCACTGCAACCTCTGCCTCCCAGGTTCAAACAATTCTCCTGCCTCAGCCTCCCAAGTAGCTGTGATTACAGGTGCCAGTCACCATGCCCAGCTAATTTTTTGTATTTTTAGTAGAGATGGGTTTCAGTATGTTAGCCAGGCTGGTTTCAAACTCCTGACCTCGTGATCCACAGCCTCAGCCTCCCAAAGTGTTGCAATTACAGATGTGAGCAACAGTGCCTGGCTGCTTTTTTTTTTTTTTTTTTTTTTGAGATGGAGACTTGGTCTGTTGCCCAGGCTGGAGTGCAATGGCATAATCTCAGCTCATTGCAGCCTGCACTTCCTGTGTCCAAGCAATTCTCCTGCCTTGGCCTCCCCAGTAACTGGGACTACACTACCACGCCTGGATAATTTTTGTATTTTTAGTAGAGACAGGGTTTCGCCATGTTGGCCAGGCTGGTCTCAAACTCCTGACCTCAGGTAGTCTGCCTATCTCGGTCTCCCAAAGTGCTGGGATTACAGGTGTGAGCCACCATGCCTGGCCACTTTACAATAAAGCTTTTATTTAAAAAGTTTCCCCATATACAATACTATCACAGTTAACTAAACTATTATAATCACATAGAATTGCTTTACAATTCAAGAAACTCCATAAATTATAAAAAGAGAAATATAGATTATAGACTTCTATCTGAATTCTGAATTTGATGATTGCTTCAAAACACTGAATCAAGGTATCTTAATAACTAAGAGAAAAACTCAGAATCAAAAGATTGACTTTAATCCTAAAATAAACAGCAAGCGTATATGCTGCTTATATGTTTGACCTTATATGCTTAACCAAACAAGAGGGTACATCTGGATCCCATTAGAAATGCTAGTGCCTTACATTTATCCAGCATGTCTTGTCTTAAAATACTTTCATACATAGAGTTCCTGTAAGGCAGAAAGAGCAGCTCCTGTAATACCCATTTTATAGATAAGAAAACTGAACCTAGGCCGGGCGTGGTGGCTCAAGCCTGTAATCCCAGCACTTTGGGAGGCCGAGGTGGGTGGATCACGAGGTCAAGAGATCGAGACCATCCTGGTCAACATGGTGAAACCTCGTCTCTACTAAAAATACAAAAAATTAGCCGGGCATGGTGGCATGTGCCTGTAATCCCAGGGACTCAGGAGGCTGGGGCAGGAGAATTGCCTGAACCCGGGAGGCGGAGGTTGCGGTGAGCCGAGATCGCGCCATTGCACTCCAGCCTGGGTAACAAGAGTGAGACTCCGTCTCAAAAAAAAAAAAAAAAAAGAAAAGAAAACTGAACCTAATATAACTAAATTAACTAATTTACCGGGGATCACACAATAACAGGTGGAAGATCCAGATCTTCTAAGAGTTTGAGGGTTTCATATTACCTTCTGAATCTTTTTTATATGTTACAAATCGCTCTTAATATTTAGAACAATTAGGACTTTTAATAGTAAAGTACTATTATACCAACCTGTGGACTGGATTTTGAATTCAAAATAGCTTTTGTTTTGATGTAAAGGTGCGCTGGCTAAACAACCTCCTGTTCCACATATTCTTCTTCCATTCTTTACAATGACAACATCTGTTCCTAAACAAAAATGCAGACACTATGTAAAGTTTTGTATTTTATTTTTATTTTCTTTTATTTATTTTTTTTAAGAAGGAGTCTCACTCTGCTGCCCAAGCTGGCGTGCAGTGGCCTCATCTCAGCTCACTGCAACCTCTGCCTCCCAGGTTCAAGTGATTCTCCTGCCTCAGCTTACCAAGTAGCTGGGACTACAGGCGCGCGCCACCATGTCTGGCTAATTTTTGTATTATTATTATTATTTGAGACAGAGTCTTGTTCTGTCGCCAGGCACCAGGCTGGTGTGCAGTGGCATGATCTCAGCTCACTGCAACCCCCACCTCCTGGGTTCAAGCAATTCTCTTGCCTCAGCCTCCTAAGTAGCTAGGACTATAGGCACACGCCACCATGCCCAGCTAATTTTTGTATTTTAGTAGAGACGGGGTTTCACTGTGTTGGCCAGGATGGTCTTGATCTTGACCTTGTGATTCGCCCGCCTTGGCCTCCCAAAGTGCTGGGATTACAGGCGTGAGCCACTGCGCCAGGCCGTTTTTTGTTTTGTTTTTGAGACATTGTCTTGTTCTGCTGCCAAGTTGGAGTACAGTGGCATGCTCTTGGTTCACTGCAACCTCCACCTCCCGGGTTCAAGCGATTCTCCTGCCTCAGCCTCCCGAGTAGCGGAGATTATAGGCACGCACCATCACGCCCAGTTAATTTTTGTATTTTTAGTAGAGAGGGGGTTTCACCATATTGATCAGGCTGGTCTTGAATTCCTGACCTCGTGGTCCACCCGCCTCAGGCTCCCAAAGTGGGATGGGATTATAGGCATGAGACACCATGCCTGGCCAAGTTTTGTATTTTCATATCCAACAATCAGAATTAATTTGTTCGGTTCCAACCCAGCCCCCCAAAAATAGGGACACTATAAGTACTTTGAAATATAATCTTAAATACTTAATTCACTATTTTTTCTAAGACAACATTTATAAGTAATATTCATTTGTATCTATAAGTTTTAGTTAAGTGGGCCGGGTACAGTGGTTCATGCCTGTAATCCCAGCACTCTGAGAGGCCGAGGTGGGCAGACTGCTTGAGTGCAGGAATTTGATACCAGACTGGGCAACACTGCAAAACCCCACCTCTACAAAAAATAGAAAAATTAGCCAGTGTGGTGGTATGAGCCTGTAGTCCCAGCTACTTGGGAGGCTGAGGTGGGAAGATCACTTGCACCTGGGAGGCAGAGGATGCAGTGAACCAAGATCGCACCATGTCACTCCAGCCTGGGTGAGGTTACTAAGTTTTAATTAAGCAGTTTCAAGTAAACTGTAATAACTCTGAATTATATTGAATGTTTAAAACACTTTTAAGGTGGGAATAGACTAACTCCTTTAATTTTTAGCCAAGGAGCCAATTTGATGATTTCATAATTTCTTAATTTAAACGAAAACATAAACACAAGAGACTTTAGTAAATTGGTAGTTTTCAATTCTATTCAAATAAATTAAAACAATTTACTAAAAGCCAGCTGAATACAGACTAAATACAAGCGGCTATACTTGTGCATTAGTCATGTATGAACTGAAAAGTACAGGGAATATGAAAAAGAGCACATATGTATGTTAAAATACTTGACAATAAAAAAATTGCTAACTTTAGGATCTTAAAATGTTTATTAAGATAGCTACTCCAATCACATTGCGAATATGTGAATAAGGTTTTAATATGCACTTTATTCTCGTGGAAAATTTTTATTTTAGCTTAAACAATATCTATAGACAAGAGTGAGAAAGAAAGACATTGTCTACTGATATGATCCTAGTACCAATTTAATTAAGAAAGACATGTATATCAGAGAATATACACAACTCTAATATGTAAGAATATACAGAATTACATAATTCTAATATGTAAGATATAGCCCATGCACCAATGCATATAACTCCCAATACTTGTGGCCAATAATACCACTTTGCTGGCAATAGCTATACCAGCCAAGCAGATCTGAATATTAGAACTCTATGGGACTCTTACAGAAAGGGTTAAATAAAACTAGGGCACAGTAACAAAAGTTTGAATTCACAGTTAAACAAAATTATTTGGGACAAACACATAAGAGAAATGCAAAATTTTCAGATTCTAACACAATTCTAAGCCGGCTGATTTAAGAGATGCTCTCCCTTAAACAAGGCAAAACTGGGATCCCATTGTATGACTACTAAAAATTCATTAGCATCTTTTTTTTTCTAATTAAAAAAGTTAACCCCCAAATTCTGGGAAAGGACTTTTACAAATCACTTGCATCTGGCTACTCCATATACCTTCAGTAGTTTCAACTGGAGAGCATCCTCCCTGATGGCAAAGACCATGCGGTGTTTGGCATCGAGTAGCTGCTCATGAAATAACTGACAAATGAATGAATACGCTGTGCTAAACACTTTGTAGTGGACATGTAGCATCTGTTCTCCCTTCCCTGACAGACTTCCCTCTGGAGATCCAAACAGTTCCAAGAAAGTTGTCTCAATCTCTAGCTACAGGTATAAAACATCGGTCCTAGGTTAAGGCAGTCAGTGCCCTCCACATTTCTTGGCCACTTGAACTGAGTCAAGAACTGCTACCTGACCTAATCTACTACAATTAGAGTCTCAGGACTTTTGCAGAGCACAATGGGATAATAACACTCTCTTGGCTGGGCATGGCGGCTCACACCTATAATCCCAGCACTTTGGGAGGCTGAGGCAGGCTGGTTACTTGAGGTCAGGAGTTTAAGTCCAGTCTGGCCAACATAGTAAAACCCCATCTCTACTAAAAATACAAAAATTAGCCAGGTATGGTGGCATGCACCTGTAATCTCAGTTACTTGGGAGGTTGAGACAGGAGAATTGCTTGAACCTGGGAGGTGGAGGTTATAGTGAGCCAAGATCGGGCCATTGCACTCCAGCCTGGGCAACAGAGCAAGACTCCCTCTCAAAAAAAAAAAAAAAAAAAAATTCAGGGTGTTTATGAATCATTCGGGAATCATTTTAAGCTTATCCCATTTCTCTTTATTAAGTACAAAGATGTTCTGTATTTGAATCTGTAATTTTATTAATGATTGGTACTGCTTAGAAAGTCAAGGCAAATTTAAGTACAGCCAGAAGACCAATAAACATAGCCATCAGGGATCTTTTAAGAAACATAAATTTCGGCCCGGTGCGGTGGCTCCCGCCTGTAATCCCAGCACTTTGGGAGGCCGAGATGGGTGGATCAGCTGAGGACATGAGTTCGAGACCAGCCTGGCCAACATAGTGACACCCCCATCTCTATTTAAAAAAAGAAAAAAAAAAAAAAAAAGAAACATAAAACATAAATTTCCAAATAAGTGGTATCCCTTTCAAAGTAGCTACCTTGGAAGTCATTTGTCTCTAAAAAGTCAATTCACAATTAAAAGCAAAAGATACGGAATCAATGATGATACTTACAAAAACTATGCCATAGAAAATTCCAAAAGAGGAATTCCAAAGTCGTTTTAAGTAATACATTATCACCAAAATAAGTGACAACCCTGAGAGAGATAACACTTGTATATGAAGTTACAGACAATTTTGTTAAAAAATCATATTCCTTAGATTATTTAATATAAAAATCTTTCACATAACCAAATCCATGTGTTTCTATTTTCAAGTCAAGATCAATTCATGTTTGAAACATGCTCTTCTTCTAATTCAACAACTCTTTTCTCTCATTTCATTCAAGTTCTCAAATCAGGCTCCTCTGTGATTGAAGAATTTAAGTTTACACAAAGACAGGTTAAGAAGAAAGTTCTACTGCAGTTAGAAAATTTGGAGATGACATTACTCTATTTCATCCAATTAGCAGCTGAAAGTTGCTGGACCGCGTTAGAGAAATAAAACATAGTGGAATGAGTATATCCGACCAGCTTTTCCTAGAGAAAACAGATGCCAGAGAAAAGGAATGCTCTAAAGAGCAGATTGCAGTAATTCAAGAGTCTAACAGCAGAGTTAGGAAGAAGTGCTGCAGTTGATGATGAGATCCAGGAACTATGTAGTGGTTTTCCTTCACTACATTCTCAGCACTTTTAACAATGCCTGCCACCTGATAGTTGCTTAATAAGTATTACTTCAGTAAACGAGTAAGTGAAATGGAAACATTTTTCTGAGGAAAACTAGGATTTGAACTCCATCGTCTATAAATGATGATGGATATGAAATAATTTAGGCTGGGTGCTGTGGCTCATCCCTGTAATCCCAGCACTTTGGGAGGCTGAGACTGGTGGATCACGAGGTCAGGAGTTCAAGACCAGCCTGACCAACATGGTGAAACCCCATTTCTACTAAAAATACAAAAATTAGCCAGGCACAGTGGCAAGTGCCTGTAATCCCAGCTTCTTGGGAGGCTGAGGTAGGAGAATCACTTGAACCTGGAAGGGAGAGGTTGCAGTGAGCGGAGATTGTGCCACTGCATTCTAGCCTGGGTGACAGAGCAAGACTCTGTCTCAGAATAAATGAATAAATAAATTAATTAAAGATTATGTATTAAGGTTCTGTACTACCTTTGGGAGATCTAAGAATTAAAAGTAAATACACATGTACAAGGTAATTATATAATTATCACATTTAGTATGTGTTATACAAAAATATAGTGGGCAGAGTATTTCCAGAATTATAAGAAATCTGGGCAAGAGGGGGCTTTATTATAAATATTAAGAACTGCCTTTTTATTTCAATGTGCTATCCTTTAAACAATCAGATGTGTGAAAAATCAAAAGTCATAAGTATAGTTAGAATAAAATAATCCACAAAAAGACAGTACTCTAACTGAAATAATTATATTGGGAAATCTCTCCTTCTAGAACCACATTCCAGAAGCATGAAACTACATGGGAAACGCCTAAACAGAAATAATAAGGTGGTGAAAGGGCTGGGACGGGAAAGAAAGAATGTTACATAAATTATATGAACTTGGAATTGAAAGGAAAAAGCAAGATGCAAAGAAACAAAGTGCTATTTTATTTTGCAACAGCCTACCTGTTGGAAAGAGGCCAGATGAAATGACAGCACCTCTAACAATGACTAAGGAGTCGGGCAATGGGAGATTTTAGTTGAAATGACAAGTTCTGACCTCAGGTGCGACTTCAGACTTCTGCAATCTGCCTTGTTTTGACTTTAGGAGGTGAGAGAAAAATTACTTCCGTAATATAGGCTTCTATCTATAAATGACAGGGCTCAAGAGACAAGACCGACAGGGCAGAAGGAGGAGCAGACCAGACCTAGAAGCATACTGAAAATGTGTAGGTTTTGATTGGGGCGCGCCAGGAGGGCACTCTCCGCCCCCTCGCCTGGGGACGTGTGACATCTCTAGAGGAAGCCCTAGGAGATTCCCGTGAAAATGGGAGGTCCACACGCCCACTCGCGATGACAGAGAGGGCTGCGTAGCCTTGAACACAGAACCAGGCCCAGGTGGAGTCCGCCGGCGTCTGGAGAGATCTGCAAGACGAAATGATGTCGGGGCAGCGCGACCGGCGCGGCGGGGCAGCGTGAGGACCTTCTGACCCTGCAGGTCTCCCTGCCTGCCGCGCCCGGCCCCCCTGAGACGTTGAGTCTGAGGAAAGGAGGGCCCTTACCCATGTGTTGCGTGTCTAGCTGCACAGCCGGCATCTCCTTCAGAGGGATGTGGCCGGTCCCGCCGTCTCTGCAGCACGGCAGGCAGCAAAACACCGAGGCGGCCATAGCGCAGGGACTACCGACTCCGCCGTCCCGAGTCCGCGGCGACACCGCCCCCAGCCGCTTCGCTCTGTCTCCTACCCCTGCCTGAGCGTTGGACTTGTCTATGTGGAGCTCAGAAGCCGGTACAGCGACACCCTAGGCCGGGAGGGCGCAATTCAGGCTAAGGCCAAACTGGCCTGCTAGGAAAACGCGGAGGATCAAGGGGCGGGGGAGGGACTGGACTGGGCGAGAGGCGGGGCGGGGCCGGGGAGACGGGTGGGGCTAGTGGCGTGCGGGGGCGTGGCAGGGCGCGGGGCGGGGCGGCCAAGCAGCTGTAGGACGGCGTGCGTCTGCGCACCAGCTGGTTTTTCTCGCGGTTTCGCGCACGGCCCCAGCGCTGACAGGTGAGTGGAGCTGTCCGTCCCTCAATACTCTCAGGGGTTTTCCAAGGCAGAATTTTTAAAACGCCCCCTGTCGTCCCCGGCCTCGCCATTGTTTCTAGGGACGGATTGACAGAAGCGGATCAGTTTGGGGGAAGGGGAGCTAATGGAAATGACTTCCGAGGTTTCCTTCCGCGCGCCCAGGCTGAACAGGCTTTGCCACCACAGAGAGCCCAGGTCTCCCTATGGTGGCTGGTTTCCGTCACATCCTAAACAGACGCACAAGGGACCCAGGAGTAATACCTGTTAGTGACTGCACTGTGGATGTGCACATTTTCGGTGCAGAGACGCGCACTACCTGGTCCGTGGGACTGCGCGGTCCGTAGCACGCTGGAGGCCGCCCTGCGAGGGGACCGCTGGAGCGGAGGCGGGGCGGGAGGGGGCGATTCTTGGCCTGCTTATTCCAAGTTCCCCCTGTCTGGTGCACCAAAGGCTCCGAGGGGTGTGACGGGGACCCCAGATGCTGCGGGAAGCAGGGTGGGTGCTGAGAGAAGCCCTCGGCTGCAACGGTCAGCTCCTTCTTGCTTCCACTTAGGAGGCCGTCACCTGTCATCTCCTTTCCCACTTAGATCATCCTTCCGTGGTAGATTTTACATCTTCAGGCCGGGCGCAGTGGCTCACGTCTGTAATCCCAGCAATTTGGAGGCCGAGGTGGGCGGATTACCTGAGGTCAGGAGTTGGAGACCATCCTGGCCAACATGGTGAAACGCTCTCTCTACTAAAAATACAAAAAAATTACCCGGGCGTGGTGGCGCATGCTTGTAATCCCAGCTACTCGGGATGCTGAGGTAGGAGAATCGCTTGAATCCAAGGCGGGGTGGAGGTTGGGTTGAGACGAGATCGCGCCATTGCACTCCATCCTGGCGACAGAGCGAGAGTCCGTCTCAAAAGAAGAAGGGAAAAAAAAAAGTAGCCGGGTGCGGTGAACGCCTATAATCCCAGCCACTCAGGAGGCTGTGGCACGAAAATCACTTGAACCTGGGAGGCGGAGGTTACAATGAGCCTAGATCGCGCCACGGCGCTCCAGCCTGGGCAACAGAAACTGTTGTCTCAAAAAAAAAAAAAAAAAAAAAAAAAAAAAAAAAAAAGGCCGGATGTAAGTGTAAGATACTTGACGTCCTGAAATGTCTGGGACGACCTCTAGAGTTAACCTGGCTCAAACCTCTGTTCCCAGATCAGTTTCATCCTAAAGGCTTCCCTAGGGATAGATCTTCCTGGGAAACTGGACATAAAGCTCCCACTACTTAAATAATGCATTCCCATACATAACTGTTAGTGACCCGAGTTACAAATGTTTTATATCTATAGAATGAGGGAAATTTTTCAGGTTCCTGGTTCTCTTTACTGTCTGTACAAATTTTTTTTTTCATTATAATACTAAGGGAAAGTTTTGTACGTTGAAATTAAGTTAGTGTAGAATTAATAGCCAAGATATTAAACTGGTTGAGGGTTGGTCCTTTCCCCCACTGCGTATACAGTACTTTCTTGGTAATCATTTCACATGTTTCACATAATCATTTCACAAAAGAAAAAAATTTTCTTTTACTGCAAACCTTAACAGTTATGCTGGGAATTAAGTGTTTTGATTTTTTTCCCCCACGGGAAGTGCTGGGGGCGGGGCAGGGGGTGAGAATTTGAACAGAACGTTGGAGACAGCATTTTTCTACCGTTCATATATATATCTAGTTGAATTATTTCAAGATTTCAAGGTCGTATTGTCCCATTTTATAAGTGAAGAGACAGGCCTAGGGGTACTAAGTGACTTTACAACTTCAGATGGGCAGGAGATAAACAGGTAGGATTCAAGGCTCACCAGTCTGATTCATGTTAAAATAAAAACTTCAGCTGAACTAAATTTAAAGGAGTTAAATTGAGCAACAAAGGACTGGGTAGCCCCCAGAATCACAGAAGATTCAGAGATTCCAGGGATGCCTCATGGTCAGAACAAATTTTTAGACCATAAGAGGGAAGTGATGTACAGAAATCGGCAGTGAGTACAGAAACAGCTGGATTGGTTACAGGTGGGCGTTTGTACTTGAACACAGTTTGAACAATCAGCAGTGTATGACTGGTTGAAGTATGGCAGCTGGGATTGGCCAAGACTCAGCTGTTACAGGTGCATACCCCTAAATTAGGTTTTCAAACTCGTCTGCCTGTTAAGCTAGGTTATAGTTCGTACGCAAGGACTCAAATACAGAAGTACAGAGTCCTTCTCAGGCCGTATTTAGCTTGCTTTAACATTCCTAAGCCAGTATTTGCTACATCAGATCATGCTGCCTCGAAAATTCTGAAGTTCTCTTGTAATTAATGCTATAATCCTCTTAAACATGCTCTCAGTTCAAAAGTTGACCTTTTTTTGTATGTTTCATTTATCTCATCGAATATAAACTGCCATAACTCATGTCTAGACAATAAAATATAAAATTAGTTGTTATAAAGTAAACCTTTGTTCAGAAATATTAAAAGAAGCACATGTATTAAATATGTAACATTTAAGCCATTCAAGTCAGTCACATCTTCAATGAAAAGCCAGACACTAAATGGCTGTGAATTGGACATTACTGCAGAGAGGCAGAAGGGCCATAGTCTTTCCTGGCTGGAAAAATAATTTCCTGAGGTGCTGCCCAGTGCACTTTGCCCACATCCTATAACTCGAGTGTGCTCAGCAGAATGAAGTTAGCAAAGCTGATTAACTCCTGAAACAGACTTCCCTGTCTTGGCAGATTAACGCCATCCGTGAACTCACTTTTCCTTCTGATATCTGGGATTCTAATATCCATTCATTATTTCTTTCAAAGGAATTATCCTTTCTTTTTGAAAAGCACAGTGTTAAAGATGTTTTGACAGTCTTTCACAGCTATCGCTTTAAATAACAATCACAAAGCCTAAAAAAAGTTTCTCAAGGTCATTTATCTAAGTCAAAACAATAACCAAGAATTACTACTTCAAAAACGTGGAGTCTGTCTGCTTCCATGACATGCCAGAACTCGAGAACTGAGAACAATAATGTAAAGCTGGTGTTTCAGAGTTGAGATTAACGTTATGCTTAGGATTTTCTTTAACGTTTTTTATGCCAGCCAGACGTCTTCTGTTAGTGAATATCCCATTCTGTACTGGGTCATACAAAATGAGTTCTTAAAAACTCAATCAGTTATTAAACAAAACATTTTTTCTTAGACTAATTCAAACCACATTTGTGATCTTTTAAAAATCAGAAACATTACCAAAAACATTCTTCTAAAATCTGACATATTTCTGGAGCCTTGACCAATTCATTATTATAATTTTGAGTAACTAATAGTAACCAACATTTATGTAGTACTTATCGTCAGGCACTGTTCTAAGTGGTTTTTTTTTTTTTTTTTGAAGAAACTAATTTAGTCTTTGTAACAACTATGTGAGGGGAAAAACCATCTTCCACTTTACAGATGAGGAAGCTGAGGGAAAAAAATAAGAAATAAGAAATGTACTCAAAAGTTGCACAGTCAATGAAGGACAAAGCTGAATTCAAGCAGACATTCTGGCTCTAGGGTCTGTGTTCCTTACCACTCTGCAAACTGCCTCCCTAGGGTGTTACATTTAAACGTACATTCCTAATTTGTATTTGTCTCAGCCTCTCGAGTAGCTGGGATTACAGACACCTGCCACCACACCCGGCTAATTTTTCTATTTTTAGTAGAGATGCACTTTGGGAGGCTGAGGTGGGTGGATCACCTGAAGTCAGGGGTTTGAGACCAGCCTGGCCAACATAGTACTTTTAATTGCTAAGACAGATAAGCCAGGTTGGAGACTTGGAAAATACAGAGATTTGGCATTAGGAAGAAAAGAAGCTGGGGTAAAATAAAGGAATTTTAAAAGGTACAAAAAAATTAAAATAGCACAACAATTCTTTTAATATTGAAAAAGAAGAAAAAGAAACCAATAGCAAGTGCTACATAAAAAAGGTCTCAGAGAATAAAAAATGTGATTTACCAAAAACTTTCAACCTAGACAAACTGTATGTTATTCTGCTTCCCTTCCATAGAAGATAAAGCAGACTGTCATAAACAGAGGGGATTTCTGTGATCCCTGCCAACCTCAAGTTCTCTTACTCAATATGCAAATATCCTAGTGTATTTCTAAATACCTTTTCCTTGCCAATTTAGATTCTAAGTACTACTGTGGCAATCATAAGGGAAAATAGATGCTGAGGCTACAAAAGGGAGTCAGAGCAAAGGTCAAAACCAAAGTAGTTTTTGCATTTTCAAAAGAAATAAAGGAAGATGAGGATAAGTAAAATCAGTCTTTGGATCTATGTTCCTTATTAATTGGAAGGCATTTAAACCTGTGACTTTGTAGAAAGGACTAATGAGGAGTGTTTTGTATAAGGTTTTCATGGCTAAAGATAAAGGCTACATAATCTGGTATTTGAGAAAAAGGCTGGAAAACACTTAGCTGTGCCAAGTAGTTCAAATAAAAGCTTCCCAAAGCATCGCAAGCATTCAAGTGATTCTGTGTCTTTGAACTACAGTAGGGGCCAAGGAACAAGAAGTCACCACCTCCAGATTATAAAGTAAAAAAGCACTTGACATTTGCAGAGCGGACCAGACAGAAGAAAAAAACACTTCTGGGTATATATAATATGTGCAACAAAACAAAATTGGAAGTATTTTGTTGAAATTGTGAGAAGGACCCTAAAATGTTTCTAGTAACAAGGAAGGTCACATGGATTATTAGTTAAAATGTACCCAACATTACTAATTTAGGATAGATACAATGCCATTTAGTCTCTATAATTTTATGTAACAATATTTGTAAAGTTTGTCAGAAGACTCCACCTATAGTCACAATCCCTTCAAACCTGTTTTGTCAATGATGGCCCTGTACATGAATATCCCAAATGCAGGGACACTGTCAGAACCTAGCTTTTTTCTTGAGAAGGAACTGCTATACTTCTATTAAAGCAAGTGTCTATGGTTGTAGATATGGTGCTAGATAGAATTAGCGTAGTTCTGGGGACAGCTGCTAGGCCGGTATGCTTTACAGATTCTGTAACCTGAATCATAGGGAATGTGAGACTACTTAAAATTGTTGGTGAAAGTTTATGAAACTCTAGATTGTTTGAAAAACACTTAAAAAAGAAACAACCTTGCGAGAGTTGGGTACAATGGTGCATGTGTATTCAGTCCCCAGGTACTTGGGAGGCTGAGGTGGGAGAATCACTTGAGCCCAAGAATTCAAAGTTGTAGTGTGCTATGATGGCACCTGTGAATAGCCACTGCACTGCAGCCTAGGCAGTGTACCAAGACTCCATTTGTAAAACAAGAACAAAAACAAGAAATAGCTTTGAAATACCAAGAGTTAGTGAAAAGAAGCTCCAGGGATATGTTATGACCAAGAGAACGTTAGTGTAGCAGAATAGACCTGCAAATAATTAAGTATGATTAAAATACTTTTTTTTTTTGTTTAGCTATTCCAAACTTTTAACCAAATGCTTTAAGAATTATTTTACAAGCCTTCTTAAGAAGGAGAACTTCCTGCTTATAGATAACATGTCTTATGTCTAATGCAGTTATCAGTCCACATCAAACACCTAATACATTCTAAAAAAAAATACTCAAAGCCTTGGAAAGGAAGGGAGAAATTAGGAAGATACTTGAATTTTTTCAATTTCTTAAGAAAAAAGGAAAATTCCATTTTATATGTTCTTAATTCATTGATATCTGCTATATAGTGAACACTCAGTAAATATTTATAAAAAACTATAAAACAGTGCTGAAAGAAATTATAGATGACACAAACAAATGGAAATACATCCTGTGGTCATGGATGAGTGGAATATTGTGAAAATGGCCATACTGCCAAAAGCAACCTACAAATTGTATGCAATTCCCATCAAAATACCACCATCATTCTTCACAGAACTAGAAAAAATAATCCTAAAATTCATATGGAACCAAAAAAGAGCCTGCATAGGCAAAGCAAGACTAAACAAAAAGAACAAATCTGGAGACATCACATTACCTGACTTCAAACTATACTATAAGGCCAGTCACCAAAACCGGCATGTTACTAGTATAAAAACAGGCACATAGGCTGGGTGCAGTAGCTCATGCCTATAATCCCAACACTTTGGGATGCCAAGGTGGGTGGATCACCTGAGATCAGGAGTTTGAGACCAGTCTGACCAACATGGCGAAACCCCATCTCTACTAAAAATATAAAAGTTGGCATAGTGTCATGGGCCTGTAATTCCAGTTACTTTGGAGACTGAGACAGGAGAATTGCTTGAACCCAGGAGGTGGTGGTTGTAGTGAGCCAAGATTGCACCACTGCACTCCAGCCTGGGTGTTAGAGGAAGACTCTGTTTCAGGAAAAAAAAAAAATGCACATAGATCAATGGAACAGAATAGAGAACCCAGAAATGAAGCCAAATATTTACAGCCAACTGATCTTCAACAAAGCAAACAAAAACAAAGTGGGGAAAAAAACACCCTATTGAACAAATGGTGCTGGGATAATTGGCAAGTAATATGTAGAAGAATGAAAGTGGATCCTCATCTCTCACCTTATACGAAAGTCAACTCAAGATGGATGAAAGACTTAAATCTAAGACCAGAAACCATAAAAATTCTAGAAGACAGTATCAGAAAAACTTTTCTAGGCATTGGCTTAGGCAAAAACTTCGTGACCAAGAACCCAAAAGCAAATGCAACAAAAACAAAGATAAATAAATGGGACTTAATTAAACTAAAAAGCTTCTGTACAACAAAAATAGTTAGAAGAATAAATGGATGACCACGGAGTGGGAGATGATTTTCACAATCTATGTATCCAACAGAGGACTAATATCCAAAATCTACAAGGAACTCAAACAAATCAGCAAGAACAAAAACAATCCCATCAAAAAGATGGATGTGGTGAAAAGGGAACACTTTTACACTGCTGGTAGGAATGTAAACTGCTGGTAGAGTTGTAAACAACCACTGTGGAAAACTCTGGAAATTCCTTAAAGAACTAAAAGTAGATCTACCATTTGATCCAGCAATCCCACTACCAGGCATCTACCCAGAGGAAAAGACGTCATTATAAGAAAAAGACACTTGCACATGCATTTTTATAACAGCACAATTCACAATTGCAAAAATATGGAACCAGCCCAACTGCCCATCAATCAAGTGAATAAAGAAAATGTGTATATTTATGCACCATGAAATAATACTCGGCCATAAAGAGGGATGAAATAATGGCATTTATAGCAACCTGGATGGAATTGGAGACCATTATTCTAAGTGAAATAACTAAGTAATGGAAAACCAAACATTGTATGTTTTCACTCATACATGGGAGCTAAGCTATGAGGACCCAAAGACATAAAAAATGATACAATAGACTTTGGGGAAAGGGTGGGAGAGGGATGAGAGATAAAAGACTACACATTAGGTACAGTGTACAATGCTCAGGTGATGGGTGAAATGTAAAAATCTTGAAGGAAAAAGTTATTTTAAAATAATGTAAGTTTGCTAATTAATTCCATGATAATATTCTTCACTTTAAGGAGAGTATTCTCATTTTCTGGTGCTTAAAAAAGAGCTCATTTAGCTTTTCAATATATTGAAAAGATATGTCATATAATTTTACAATATTTTAACTTCAGTGTTTAATTTTTCATTGAACCAAAAAATTCTACAATAATGTCAAATAGTGAACAAAGTCTTTTAAAATAACTTCCTTTGACAAGCTTAGAAAAGGCATTCAAATTTCAAATTCCTTTTCATTATCATTGTACAGTTTATGAAATCTATTATCTATTATTCATAGACTTATTTTTTTTCTTAGTTAAAAATTGGGGTAAAGAATATCATTATTTATACCTGTTAGGCAGGATAATGGCCCCCAAATATCTCCACATCTTAAACTCAGAACCTGTGAATACATAGCAAAAGGGACTTTGCAGATATGATTACGTCAAGGGTGTTGAGATGGGGAGATTATTTCAGATTATTCCTGGTTGGCCCAGTGTAATTACAAGGGTCCTTATAAAAGGGAGGCCGGATGATCAGATATGTAATGATGGAAGCAGGGGCTGCAGTGATGTGGAACAGGGAATGTGGATAGCCTCTAGAACAAGCTTGTCCAACCTGTGGCCTGTGGGCTGCATGTGGCCCAGAATGGCTTTGAATGTAGCCTACCACAAATTTGTAAACTTTCTTAAAGCGTTATGAGAAGTTTTTGTTTGTTTTTTGTTTTTTGAAATGGCTTTTCACTCTTGTTAACCAGGCTGGAGTGCAATGGCATGATCTTGGCTCACTGCAGCCTCTGCCTCCTGGGTTCAATTGATTCTCCTGCCTCAGCCTCCCAAGTAGCTGGGAGTACAGGCATGAACCGTCACTCCAGGCTGATTTTGTATTTTTAGTAGAGATGGGGTTTCACCATGTTGGCTAGGTTGATCTCAAGCTCCTGACCTCTCAGGTGATCCTCCTGCCTCAGCTGGGTGCGATGGCTCATGCCTATAACCCCAACAATTTAAGAGGCCAAGGTGGGTGGATCACTTGAGGTTAGGAGTCCAAGACAAGACTGGGCAACATGATAAAACCCTGTCTCTACTAAAAATACAAAAATTAGCTGGGCATGGTGGCACATGCCTGTAGTCCCAGCTACTTGGCAGGCTAAGGAGAGTCACTTGAACCTGGGAGGCGGAGGTTGCAGTGAGCTGAGATTGCACCACTACACTCCAGCCTGGTGGACAGAGCGAGATTCCATCTCAAAAATAAAGAAAAGGAAAAAAGAATGGCTACTCCCTAGACAGGGGCTGCTGGTTGCCCATATTTATGGTTATATCTTTATTCTATGCTAAGCAGGAGTGGATTATTCATGCCTCCCCTTTTTAGACCATATAGGGTAACTTCCTGATGTTGCCATGGCATTTGTAAACTGTCATGGCACTGGTGGGAGTGTAGCAGAGAGGACGATTAAAGGTCATTCTTGTTGCCATCTTGGTTTTGGTGAGTTTTGGCTGGCTTCTTTACTGCAACCTGTTTTATCAGCAAGGCCTTTATGACCTGTATGTTGTGCTGACCTCCTATCTCATCCTGTGACTTAGAATGGCTAACTGGGAATGCAGCCCAGTACGTTTCAGCCTCATTTTAACCAGCCCCTATTCAAGATGGAGTTGCTCTGGTTCAAACACCCTTGACACAGCCTCTCAGACCCATTTTAGACTTCTAACCTCTAGAACTATAATATGAGAAAATAGTGTTGTTTTTTGTTTTTACATTTACTAGTTCATTACAAAGGATATTACAAAAAATACATATGAAGAGATAGGTAGGGCAAGGTATGTGGGAAGGGGCATGGAGCTTCTATGCCCTCACTGGAAGCATCACCATCTAGAAACCTCCATGTGTTCTGCTATCCAGAATCTCACTGAACCTTGTCTTCTTGGGTTATTATGGAAACTTCGTGATGTCAGCATTCCTTCCCCCAGGGTATAGGGTGGGACCCTCTCAGAGAAGGTCTTAAGATTCCCAGTTAGATAGGCTGGGGAACATTAGAGTGGAAGGAAGGGCAGGAGATCAGAGGCCTGCCCCTGAGTCTTAACCTACCTTCTTTTTTTTTTTTTTTTTTAGTCTTAACCTCCCCCTTTTTTTTTTTTTTTTTTTTGAGATGAGTCCCACTCTGTTGCCCAGGCTGGAGTGCAGTGGCACAATCTTGGCTCACTACTACCTCCACTTCCCAGGTTCAAGCAATTATCCTGCCTCAGCCTCCCAAGTAACTGGAATTACAGGTACATGCCACCATACCTGGCTAATTTTGCACTTTTAGTAGAGATGGGATTTATTCATGTTGGCCAGGCTGGTGTCGAACTCCTGACCTCAAGTGATCCACCCGTCTTGGCCTCCCAAAGTGCTGGGATTACAGGCATGAGCCACTATACCCAGCCCTAACCTACACAATATTCTAACAAAAAACTGTAACAAGGGCTATTGGAGTTAGAAGCCAGGAACTGTGGACAAAAACCAACATACATCATAACACCACACGACACCCCCTGGTTTTCAATCATGGATGCTTTACATATGTTTACACACACACGTGCACACACACACACACGCAATCATTAATAATTAATCTAGTCCTTCCACTCAATTATACTGTTTGAACGACTACCAGGATGAGGCCACTGGGGTTTGCAGGTTTCCTCTCAATCTTGTCAATTTCCAAAAGCAGAAGTGGCCTCAGTAAATACACAGCTTCACCCTTTCAGGCATCTGAAATTGAAGCAGAAGTGGCTGCAAGAAACAGACCTCTCGAACACCGACCTGGGAAGGAAGGGGTGATTTATTCGGCCAGGAGCAAGATGGCATAGTTGCCTAACCACCAAGCTCCTCTTACAAAGGAAATCTCTGCCTTTATAAAGGCTCACAACTCTAGATATTACACGTGAAAGCATCTTGGGCCATGGAGTAGGGTGGGGTACAGTGACTTAGGTGGGAGTTTGACTGTGTTTAAGTAAAAACAATGCCTTCTGGAAAGATTCCTCCGTACCATGTCTGCGATCTATAGGAGGGTGATTAAAGGTGACACCCCATCTGCCAGCCTTTACTTCTCCTATTGAAATGCTATGTGGAAGTCAAGGGGGAGGTGGTCTTAAATGCTTAAGGGTTATTAAGGGTCTCCTTCCTCAGAATAATTGAGATAAGAGACAATATCATCTCTTGCTCTGAGATTCTTTTGACTTGTTAATGTGATGCTGAATTTTCCTCAATTAATAACTCATTTATTTATTTGAGAGAGGCTCTGGCTCTGTCATCCAGACTGGAGTACAGTGGTACGATCTCTGCTTACTGCAGCTTCAACCTCCCAGGCTCAAGTGATCCTCCCACCTCAGCCTCTTGAGTAACTGGGATCATAGGTATGCACCACCATGCCTGGCTACTTTTTGTTTGTTTTTTTCTGTAGAGATAAGGTCTCCCTATTTTGCCCAGGCTGGCCTTAAACTCCTGAACTCAAGCAGTCTTCCTGCCGTGACCTCCCAAAGTTTCAGGATTAGAGGCATGAGCCACTGTGCCCAGCTTTATTTATTTCTTTACTCTGGGCTACTATTTTTCCTTTTCTCCATTAATACCCAAACCTTTTCACCTTTGGAAGGGACATTAGAATCACCACTATGCTGGTCTAGATTGCAGGTAGCAATGTAAGTCTAGCAAGTATCTCCTCCTCAATACAAGTCTAGCAGGTATCTTACTTCTGTAGGACTATGGACCCCACAGGGTCGTGGGGTGTCCCCTCTCACTGTGCTGAGGCGCAAGATCCGAGAAATAAAGAGACAGGACATAGAAGTACAAAGTAAGCGCAGCTGGGCTCAGGGGGGCCATGACACATGTAAGCGGAGACAGGCAAGGCCCCGAATGTCCAGAAGCATCTGTATTTATTGGGTATAGGTTAGGTGGCAGGGTAGTGAGTGAAGTCATCTTTAAGGATAGTGACAGGGTCATGAGCAATAAAATAAGGGGTCCACCCCCATTAGGTCACCTAGGCTAGGAGGTGGACAGTGTGCAGCAAGGGGTCCATTCCCATTAGGTCACTGAGGCAAGGAGGTGGAAGAGGGTGCAGTGTGCAATATCTCTCATCTATGGGCATGCTACTCCTAAAAATATCTATAGAAGGATGCTTAGAGTCACACAGCAGCAACAGAGCTGACAGGGTCTACCGCCCCCTGCTGGCAGCTTCCAATGAGTTCTATAGGAGGATGCTTTTGAGCCAGCACAGTAACAAGAGCTGATAAAGTTCACAGTCACCAAGGTGGGATTATCCAGAGGGGTTTTGAGCCCCTGGATGCTCGAGGGATTGCCAGACTGAGGGCAGCCTTCCACAAGAACTGGAGCAAGGTCCTTACAACTTCTTTATCAGGAGGAGTGGCTCTTGCCCCAAGCCTGCCATACAGCAGGTATCTTTACGATTCTGAACACTGCCACCTGGGCCATGGATTCTTGTCCTGCTATAACTGTTTTTTCCTTAAATCATGTTCTACACTGTGTCTGCTCTAAATATTCCTCTGACTATAAGCTGCTTATTCCTTAATTCATGCTCTGTACTGTGCCTGCTCTAGGCATTCCTCCAATTATGAACTAAGATATAGTTATATGGAAATAACTGAGTAGTAAGATATTCTTCAGGCACTCATTCTATAAACTAATATATGATTATATATGAAGGATTATATAAAAGGAAATGACTGAGTAGTAACACTATAAACTGAGATATTCTTCAGGCACGAATTGTTCCAGGATTCTGCTTAGCTCTTCCTTCCTCAGTGCCTATACGGGGGGTTACCCACACACTTCCATTCAGATAGGATAAGGTTTCACAGGTGCAGAACTAGTAGGCTCTTTTCAACATCAGGCAGTATAACTGCATTCACTGTTAGCCGCAATTTTGCTAGATGGGGTGAAGGCACAATCCACTCCCATCATGCCCTTAGAAATTTTGACATAGGTTTAAAAACATAGCTTTTTCTTAGAACTCATCCTTGCTGTTCTAGCACTTGTAGTTGCAGCTATGGTCCTGGGACCACTGCATCAGGTAGGAGAAAAAAAATTTTTTTGAAATGATTTTGGGAAGAAAGAAAAAGATATCATCATTTTACCAGTGTATTCCTTTCTTGGTGAGAACTGCATAGTCATCTCAGCATTGTCCCCACTCCCTTTTCCCCAGATCAACCAGAAAAACAGAGAACAAATCTAGCAGGAGCACTGTGGTTTCACTCATGTTGACTATAAGCCAGACCTTCATGCTTTTGTCTCTCCCAGTCATAGACAACCAATTTTTCATTGTCCATTCTACTTCTCTATCAAACTGTTAATCTCTCTGGATATCTCTCTGCCCATTGTTGGACATTGGGCTGTACAGTGTGTTCCTTTGTCTGAAGAAATGATGGTCAGCCATCCAAATCCTTGAAATATTTTGTTTTTTATTTTTAATGGCACTCTGAGCACTCGTCTTCCATTGGATAAGCAAAGCCTTTGCTAGAGTCAGTGTCTATTCCTATCAAGACCCATTTGTAATCCCCTAGGGCTGCCAGCATCAGTCTCACTTGGCCAGCTATGTTCAGAGCCTTCTCACCAGGAAATCTGTCCCATAACCAATATCTCTCTCTCCTACTGGGAAACAGAACAGTTCTTCCTGGCATTTTGTGCCTTGGAATTGCCATCCACAAACCAAGCAATTCTTGGTTGGTCAGTTGAGAGCTGTTTATCTGGCACTGTAGATTCCAGCAGTTGCTCACACAGTCCCAGAGTCAGTCCTAGGAGAAAAGAAATTCCCTGCATTCCTTGGGTAGCATGATCCTCTATAAACCATTTCCATTGTGTTATGGAACTCTTCTGGGCACTGCCATTCCCATTACAGTGTTTCTCTGACATCATCCGAGACAGCATGGCTATATCAGGTATCAGAGGGGTAGCTTCAGTAAATGTTTCATTGTAAATGTCCTTCAAGTGGAAATTCTCTAGTCCAAAGTCCCAGTAGTTGTTGCTGGGAGGTGCCCAGAGGCTTTTGTCGTAAGCCTCAGGAAATGCTCCGTAGAGGGTTATCAAGTGGAGAATTTGTCCCTACCAGCACTGTAGCTTCTACTCTGCACTGTGTGGGCCTGGGCAATCTCTCTGATTCTGACTTAGCATGTCCAATTGATATCACTTGAAGGGCAGATATACATGCCTTCTGTTTTATAGTACCACGTAGGCAAAACTGTCCCTCAAACAGATACAGTATTCATTCCCATGATACAATTAGGTAAAAGATGCAACTACTTCACATGAAGTGTATTCAAATATACTAACTTTCATAATGCTATCAACCTCTATATTTTTCTGTTTTAGTTTCAGGAACTTTTCTTCTCCACCCCCAGACCATTTACACTCTCTTGTATAAAAGTCTTTGGGTCCCCAGCCAAGGGTTGAGCCAAAGGACCCTAACCCTCATCTTGGTTAGTCTGCTCGACTATTGCACCAGGCAAATTCAGATCAGATTTTTCATTGTAACCTCTGCCTTTTAGCTTTTTAAATTTCTCCAAACTGGGAGAAATACAGAAAACTGGTTTGGGGCCCTTTAATGTTGGAGGGCCAAAAGGGGCTCCCTTTGGTTCACCCAACTTTTGAGGTAGTGTTATGTTAAGACCTTTGTTTTAACCCCATCAATTTCCTTTTTGCTGTTGTTGTTATTTTTTATAGACAGGGGTCTCACTCTGTTGCCCAGGCTAGTCTTGAACTCCTGGGTTCAAACGATCCTCCTGCCTCAGCCTCCCAAAGTGCTGGGATTACAGGTGTAAGCCACCATGTGCAGCCAACCCCATCAATTTTTATTTTATTCATCCCATTTCTTAGTAAGCATCTGAAGATTTTTACCCTGCTGAGACCAGTCCCTCTTGCCTCTTCTTCTTTCTTCTTTCATCCTCCTCCTCCTTTCTTCTTCTTTCATCCTGCTACTGCTGCTGCATCTGCTTCTTCTGTTTCTGCTGCTGCTTCCTCTTCCTTTTTCTCTTATTTTTTTTTTTTTGTGAGAGAGAGTGTCACTCTGTCACGAGGCTGGAGTGCAGTGCTGCAATCTTAGCCCACTGCAACCTCCATCTCCTGGGTTCAAGCGATTCCCTTGCCTCAGCTTCCTGAGTTGCTGGGACTACAGGTGTGCACCACCACACCCAGCCCTCCCCTTCCCTCCTCCTTTCCCTTTTCCCTTCCCTTCCCTTCTCCCTTCCCTTCCCTTCCCTCCTCTTTTTTCTTTTATTTTTTTTTTTCTTTTCTGAGATGGAGTCTTGCTCTGTTGCCTAGGCCAGAGTATAGTGGCATGATCATGGCTCATTGTAGCATCAACCTTCTGGGCTCAAGTGATCCTCCTACTTCAGTCTTACCTTTCCTTCTGGGAAGGGAAGTAGCTGGGACCACAGGTTTCTTGTAGTGTCCAGGAACCAGCTCTTCATGATCTTTATTGTCAATATACCATTCCTGGCTAATTTCATGTCTCCCACTCTGATAAACAAGTAGGATTCTGTTATTACTCACATGCCACCATGGTTCTTCATAATCTTTATGTATTGAAACAACATAGATCTTCTTGCCCTGCATTTGTTTAATGCTGATTTCATCAAAACTTGTTAGATTACATCCTTCATCATACTGCCCAAGAATACTGGCTTCTAATGACTCTCTCACAGGTTATAGTACTGAGATTATGATCACAAATACAGGTTATGCAGAAAAAAAAGAAAAATACTTTGTTTTCTTATCATGCTAAATTTATTGTTTGGGAATTTTTTAGCATAATATAGAGCAACTCATCTTTCAACCAGGTCTTCCATTGAACTCTTTAGACTGTAATCTTTATATTCCTTTCAGAATGTTCCTGTGTTGACCACATCCCTGCCTTTCACACACCACCACTGAGAGGCTCTCCTATTTACACAAGGAATGTCCATTTTTTTGGCCAGCAGAGCTTAAGATCAACCAGGGAGAGCATGATGTCACCAAGTTAATAAGAAACAGGAGAGGATGTTGATTAAAAGGGCTGGCTGGGCGAGGTGGCTCATGCCTGTAATCTTTGGGAGGCCGATGCAGGTGGGTCACCTGAGGTCAGGAGTTCGAGACCAGCCTGACCAACAGGGAGAAACCCCGTCTCTACTAAAAAATACAAAATTAGCCAGGCATGGTGGCACATGCCTGTAATACCAGCTACTTGGGAGGCTGAGGGAGGAGAATCGTTTGAACCTGGGAGGCGGAGGTTGCAGTGAGCCGAGATCATGCCATTGCACTCCAGCCTGGGCAACAAGAGTAAAACTCTGTCTCAAAAAAAAAAAAAAAAAAAGAGCTGACTGACATTGCAGAGGTGTAGCCTCAAAAGCCTTCAAGGGAGATAAGCACTGCCACTCCTGAAGGATTGCCTGACATGAGGTGCAGAGCCTGTGTGTTGTGGGGTGACTGCCCTGGGTGCCAGTGACATGAGGTACTTGGGGTGCTGTAGGACACACAGATCTACACACATGGCTCAAGCTCAAGGATTGATAGTGAAACACAAATAGCCCAGAGTCAAGAGTTATTAAAAATCAGCCTGTCATCACCATCTGACAACCCTTGTACAGTCTCCAGAAAGTTATACTATGCCAACAGGGGCAATTCACTTTCAAAGTCTCCTTTTTGGATCCCAGCTCTGATATTTGTATCTTCTCAGGGCATCTGGTCCATCCCAAGTATGGGATAGGGGGTTGCAGAATACCCTGAAGGGAAAAAGCTGAAACTGGAACACACAGGTCCCAGTTTGGGTTGGGGGGAAACTCACCTGTATGGTTCTGATAGCTCTTGTCAGTGCCAGGCATCAGAGGGAGACTCAGAAAATTGTGAGGAAGATACTTCAAAATGCAGGGCCCCCTGAAACAAGGAACCCAGGGAAGAGTGCCCTGCTGCCTAGATTGAAGAGCGGAAGTAATTTTAGAGCAAAAAAGTTGATGATAGAAATAGAGATTCTCTATTAGTGAGTAATTCTAGTGGGTAAATGCACTAATGAAATAATGGATCATCAATGAATGCTAAAACTATAACCTGTAAGTTTATATCACTAAAAATGGAAAATCTGACATTATGTCTCCTGATGTGATGCAATAAGAAGAAAACATCATCATTTGCAAAATATTCCTACCTTAAAAGCTGAATCTGAATCTGATGAAACTCCTAAATTTATCTTTCAGTCTATAAAACATATGGGGGTAAATAACAAGTTAAATAACTCTGATAGAGTGCAGTCCACTAAATACAGAACATAGGACTGTCAAGAGCTGTGCAAGGCCTGGGATTTTACCCCACTTATAAGCTAACAAGTTAGTCTGTTTCAGTTTCATGGATGCTGGCAGGAAACAGAAGATTCCAGGGTCACAGACAAGGAATTTTATTGTCCACAGCAAAAGTAGTATTCAGAACTTCATGTTTGTTTGTGTCAGTCTCCATGTCCCACAAATCTTATTGGAAGTGACACAGAAAGCCTAAGAATGTAGTTGGTCGCATTAGAGGAAAGAAATACTGAGTTTGGGGTATTCTTTGTTTTTAAGGTAAGTGGAAGCCAGCCTGCTCTTTTAGGGAGATGTGACCCCATTCTTCAGGTCTGCTTGCTGCAAACACAACCTGAGAAATGGCCCTGGGAAAGAATGGTCAGGGTTGGACTTCTGCCAAGATGGCCAAATAGGAACAGCTCCAGTCCACAGTTCCCAGCCAGAGTGAGCCAGAAGGTGAGTGATCTCCACATTTCCAACCAAGGTACCAGGTTCGTCTCATTGGGACTGGTTAGACAGTGGGTATAGCCCAAGGAGGGCAAACCGAAGCAGGGTGGAGCGTCGCTTCACCTGGGAAGCACAAGGGGCTGGAGAATTTCCTCTCCTAGCCAAGGGAAGCCATTAGGGATTTTTCTGGACACTCCAGCACTCTGGCTCAGATACTGTGCTTTTCCCACAGTCTTTGCAACCCACAGACCAAGAGATTCCCCCTGGCATGTACAACACTATTGCCCCAGGTTTCTAGCACAAAACTGGGCAGCTGTTTTAGCTATAGCAGTTTTTTTTTCTTTTTCTCATACCCCAGTGGCACCTGGAATGCCAGGGAGCCAGAACCACTCATTCCCCTGAAATAAAGGGGACTGAAGCCAGGGAAACAAGTAATCTGGCTCAGCAGGTCCCATCCCCATGAAGACCAGCAAGCTAAGATCCTGGCTTGAAATTCTTGCAGCCAGCACAGCAGTCTGAGCTCGACCTGGGATGTTCGAGCTCAGTGAGGGGAGAGGTGTCCACCATTACTGAGGCCTGGGTAGGCAGTTTCAACCTCACCTGTGTAAACTAAGTTGCTGGGAAGTTTACACAGCAACCGGGCAGAGCCCATGGCAGCTCAGCAAGGCCTCTGCAGGCAGACTGTCACTAGACTCCCTTCTTGCTGGGCAGGGCATCTCTGAAAAAAGGCAGCAGTTTGTCAGGGACTTACAAATAAAGTCCCCACCTTCCTGGGACAGAGCACCTGGGAAAGGGGGTGGTTGTGGATTCCACCTCAGCAGACTTAAACATCCCTGCCTGGCAGCTCTGAAGGGAGCAACAGATCTCCAAGAATAGCACTTGAGCTCTGATAAGGGACGGACCGCCTCCTCAAGTGGCTCCCTGACCCCCGTTTATCCTAAGAGACACCTCATACAGGAGATCTCTGGCTGATATCTGGTGGGTACCCTTCTGGGACGAAGCTACCAGAGGAAGGAACAGGCAGCAATTTTTGCTGTTCTGCAGCCCCTGTGTGTGATCGCCAGGCAAGCAGGGTCTGGAGTGGACCTCCAGCAGGCCTGCAGCAGAGGGCCCTGACTGTTAGAAGGAAAACTAAAATACAGAAAGAAATAGCTTCAACATCAACAGAAAGGCCGTCCACTCAGAGACCCCATCCAAAAGTCACCAACTTCAAAGACCAAAGGTAGATAAATCCACAAAGATGGCAAGAAGCCAGTGAAAAAAGGCTGCAATCACCAAAAACCAGAACGCCTCTTCTCCAAGGGATCACAACTCCTACCAGCAAGGGAACAAAACTGGATGGAGAATGAGTTTGACAAATTCACAGAAGCAGGCTTCAGAAGGTGGGTAATAACAAACTTCTCCAAGCGAAAGGAGCGTGTTCTAACCTGATGCAAGGAAACTAAGAGCCTCGACAAAAGGTTAGATGAAGTGCTAACTAGAATAACCAGCATAGAGAAGAACATAAATGACTTGATGGAGCTGAAAAACACAGCACAAGAACTTTGTGGGGCATACACAAGTTTCTGTAGCCAAAGTGATCAAGCAGAAGAAAGGATATCAGAGATTGAAGATCAACTCAATGAAATAAAGCAAGAAGGAAAGATTGGAGAAAAAAGAGTGAAAAAAAATAAAGAAAGCCTCCAAAAAAATGGTATTATGTGAAAAGATCAAATCTATGTTTGATCGGTATACCTGAATGTGATGGGGAGAATGAAACCAAGTTGGAAAACACTCTTCAGGATATTATCCAGGAGAACTTCCCCAACCTAACAAGGCAGGCCAACATTCAAATTCAGGAAACACAGAGAACACCACAAAGACAGTCCTTGAGAACAGCAACCCCAAGGCACATAATTATCAGATTTACCAGGGTCGAAATGAAGGAAAAAATGCTAAGGGCAGCCAGAGATAAAGGTCAGGTTACTCACAAAGGGAAGCCTATCAGACTTACAGCAGACCTCTTGGCAGAAACCCTACAAGCCAGAAGAGAGTGGGAGCCAATATTCAACATCCTTAAAGAAAAGAATTTTTAGCCCAGAATTTCATATCCAGCCAAACTAAGCTTCATAAGTGAAGGAGAAATAAAATCCTTTACAGATAAGAAACTGCTCAGAGATTTTGTTACCACCAGGCCTTCCTTAGAAGAGCTTCTAAAGGAAGAACTAAACATGGAAAGGAACAACCAGTACCAGCCACTGCAAAAACATACCAAGATCATCAACACTATGAAGAAGCTGTATCAACTAACAGTCAAAACAACCAGCTGGCCTCAAAATGGTAGGATCAAATTCACACATAATGATATTAACCTTAAATGTAAATGGGCTAAATGCCCCATTCAAAAGACACCGACTGGCAAATTGGATAAAGAGTCAAGAGCCATTGGTGTACTGTATTTAGGAGAGCTGTCTCATATGCGAAGACACATATAGGCTCAAAATAAAGGGATGGAGGAAGATTTACCAAGCAAATGGAGAGCAATAAAACTAAAAAAAAAAAAAAAAAAAGCAGTGGTTGCAATCCTAGTCTCTGATAAAACAGACTTTAAACCAACAAAGATCAAAAGAGACAAGGAAGGGCATTACATAATGGTAAAGGGAGCAATGCAACAAGAAAAGCTAACTATCCTGAATATATATGCATCCAATACAGGAGCACCCAGATACATAAAGCAAGTTCTTAATGACCTACAAAGAGACTTAGACTCCCACATAATAATAGTAGGAGACTTTAATCAATGAGACAAAAATTAACAGGGATATCCAGGACTTGAACACAACCCTGGACCAAGCAGACCTAACAGACATCTACAGAACTCTCCACCCCAAATCCATAGAATATACATTCTTCTCAGCACCACGTCGCACTTACTCTAAAATTTACCACATAATTGGAAGTAAATCACTCCTCAGCAAATGCAAAAGAACAGAAATCCTAACAGTCTCTTAGACCACAGTGCAATCAATTTAGAACTCAGGATTAAGAAACTCACACAATTTAGAACTCAGGATTAAGAAAACCGCACAACTACATGGAAACTGAACAATCTGTTCCTAAATGACTGCTGGATAAATAATGAAATGAAGGCAGAAATAAAGATGTTCTTTGAAACCAATGAGAATGAAGACAGAACGTACCAGAATCTCTGGTACACATTTAAAGCAGTGTCTAAAGGGAAATGTATAGCATCAACTGCCCACATGAGAAGTGAGGAAAGATCTAAAATTGACACCCTAATGTCACAAATAAAAGAACTAGAGGAACAAGATCAAACAAATTCAAAAGCTAGCAGAAGATGAGAAATAACTAAGATCAGAGCAGAACTAAAGGAGATAGAGACATTAAAAAGCCCTTAAAAAATCAATGAATCAGGCCGGGCGCGGTGGCTCAAGCCTGTAATCCCAGCACTTTGGGAGGCCGAGGCGGGTGGATCACGAGGTCAAGAGATCGAGACCATCCTGGTCAACATGGTGACACCCCGTCTCTACTAAAAATACAAAAACATTAGCTGGGCATGGTGGCGCGTGCCTGTAATCCCAGCTACTCAGGAGGTTGAGGCAGGAGAATTGCCTGAACCCAGGAGGCAGAGGTTGCGGTGAGCCGAGATTGCGCCATTGCACTCCAGCCTGGGTAACAAGAGTGAAACTCCGTCTCAAATAAAAAAAAAAAAAAAAACAAAAAATAAAAAAAAAAATCAATGAATCCAGGAGCTGATTTTTTGAAAAGATCAACAAAATAGATCATTAGCCAGACTAATAACAAAGAGAGCAGAATTGAATAGATGCAATAAAAAATGATAAAGGGGATATTACCACTGATTCCACAGAAATACAAACTACCATCAGAGATTACTACAAACACCACTATGTACATAAACCAGTAAATCTAGAAGAAATGGATAAATTCCTGGACACTTATACACTCCAAAGACTAAACCAGGAAGAAGTTGAATTCCTGAATAGACCAATAACAAGATCTGAAATTGAGGCAGCAATTAATAACCTACCAACCAAAAAAAGTCCAGGACCAGATGAGTTCACAGCTGAATTCTACCAGAGGTACAAAGAGGGGCTGGGACCATTCCTTCTGAAATTATTCCAAGCAATACAAAAAGAAGGAATCCCCCCTAACTCATTTTATGAGACCAACGTCATCCTGATATCAAAACCTGGTAGAGATACAACTAAAAAAGAAAATTTCAGGCCAGTATCCATGATGAACATTGATGTGAAAATCCTCAATAAAATTCTGGCAGACCAAATCCAATAGCACATCAAAAAGCTTATCCATCACAATCAAGTCGGCTTCATCCCTATCATGCAAGGCTGGTTCAGCATATGCAAATCTATAAATGTAATCTGTCACATAAACAGAACCAAAGACAAAAACTATGTAATTATCTCAATAGATGCAGAGAAGGCCTTTGATAAAATTCAACAATGCTTTATGCTAAAATTTCTCAATAAACTAGATATCAATGGATCATATCTCAAAATATAAGAGCTATTTATGACAAACTCATAGCCAATATCATGCGGAATGGGCAAAAACTGGAAGCATTCCCTTTGAAAACTGGCACAAGACAAGGATGCCCTCTCTCACCACTCCTATTTAACATAATATTGGAAGTTTGCTCTGGGCAATCAGGCAGGAAAAAGAAATAAAGGGTATTCAATTAGGAAAAGAGGAAATCAAATTGTCCCTATTTGCAGATGACATGATTGTATATTTAGAAGACCCCATTATCTAAGCCCCAAATCTCCTTAAACTGATAAGCAACTTCAGCAAAGTCTCAGGATACAAAATCAATGTGCAAAAATCACAAGCATTCCTATACACCAATAACAGACAAACAGAGAGCCAAATCATGAGTGAACTCCCATTCACAATTGCTACAAAGAGAATAAAATACCTAGGAATACAACAAACAAGGGATGTGAAGGATCTCTTCAAGGAGAACTACAAACCACTGCCCAAGGAAATAAGAGAGTACACAAACAAATGGAAAAACATTCCATGCTCATGGATAAGAAGAATCAATATTGTGAAAATGGCCATACTGCCCAAAGTAATCTATAAATTCAATGCTATTCCCATCACTCTATCATTGACTTTCTTCACAGAATTGGAATAAATCACCTTAAACTTCATATGGAACCAAAAAGGAGCCTGCATAGCCAAGATAATCCTAAGCAAATAAATAAATAAATAAAGCTGGAGGCATCACGCTATCTGACTTCAGACTATACTACAAGGCTACAGTAATCAAAACAGCATGGTATTGGTACCAAAACAGAGATATAGACCAATGGAACAGAACAGAGGCCTCAGAAGTAATGCCACACATCCACAACCATCTGATCTTTGACAAACCTAACAAAAAAAGCAATGGGGAAAGGATTCCCTATTTAACAAATAGTATTGGGAAAACTGGCTAGTCATATGCAGAAAGCTGAAACTGAATCTTTTTCTTACACCTTGTACAAAAATTAACTCCAGATGAATTAAAGATTTAAACATACAACCTAACACCATAAGAACCCTAGAATTAAACCTAAGCAATACAATTCAGGACACAGGCATAGGCAAGGACTTCATGACTAAAACACAGAAAGCAATGGCAATAAAAGCCAAAATAGACAAATGGGATCTAATCAAACTTAAGAGCTTCTGCACAGCAAAATAAACTATCATTAGAGTGAAACAGCAACCAACAGAAAAGGAAAAAAAATTTGCAATCTACCTGTCTGACAAAGGGCTAATGTTGAGAATCTACAAGAAAAAAACAACCCATCAAAAAGTGGATGAAGGATATGAACAGACACTTTTCAAAAGAAGACATTTATGCAACCAACAAACATGGGATAAAAGCTCATCATCACTGGTCATTGGAGAAATGCAAATGAAAACCACATTGAGATATCATCTCATGTCAGTTAGAATGGCGATCATTGAAAATTCAGGAGACAACAGATGCTGGAGAGGATGTGGAGAAAGAGGAATGCTTTTATACTGTTGGTGGGAGTGTAAATTAGTTCAACCATTGTGGAAGACAGTGTCGTGATTCCTCAAGGATATAGAAATAGAAATACCATTTGACCCAGCAATCCCATTACTGGGTATATACCCAAAGGATTATAAATCATTCTGTTATAAAGACACATGCACATATATGTTTATTGCAGCACTGTTCACAATAGCAAAGACTTGTAACCAACCCAAATGCCCATCAATGATAGATTGGATAAAGAAAATGTGGCACATATACACCATGGAATACTATGCAGCCATAAAAATGATGAGTTCATGTCCTTTGCAGGGACATGGATGAAGCTGGAAACCATCATTCTCAGCAAACTGACACAAGAACAGAAAACCAAACACTGCATGTTCTCACTCATAAGCAGATGTTAAACAATGAGAACACATGGACACAAGGAGGGGAACATCACCCACTGGGGCTGTTGGGGTGTGGGGGAGCTAGGGAAGGGATAGCAGCAGGTGGGGGAATTGGGGAGGTATAACATTAGGATAAATACCTAATGTAGATGATGGGGGTATTGTGATGCAGCAACACCATGGCTCATGTATACCTATGTAACAAACCTGCACATTCTGCATGCACATATACCCCAGAACTTATATATATAAAACGGTCAGGGCTTTGCATTCCTAGAATATACAGGGATACTCAAGGCCAATGATAGATTGCCTGTTGGAAAAATACACCCCCTACACCCCTTAGCCCAATATATTCTTGGCCAAACATGAGTTTTTACATGACCATGCCACTCCATCAGCCACTCTGATTAATATGACCAGAGTGGTTGAGGGCAAAATCATTTCATTTGTCTCTCCTAGGTTATAGTTTCAGGTCTTATGTTCAGGCTTTTAACACATTTGAAGTTATTTTTTTGTACATAGTGTAAGGTCATGTTTTTTATTTGCATGTGGATAATCAGTTTTCCCTACACCATTTGTTGAAGAGACTAATCTTTCCCCCAGTTTGTGGCCTTGGCACCCTTGTCAAATATCACTTGACCATATAAGTGAGGGCTTATTTCTGGGCTCTCTCTTCTGTTTCATTGGTCTGTGTGTCTGTCTTTATGTCAAAATAATACTATTTTTATTATTGTAGCTTTGTGATATGTTTCAAAATAGGAAGTGTGAGACCTCCAGCTTTGTTTTTCTTCCTAAAGATTTTTTTGGCTATATGGGGTTCTTTTAGATTTTATATGCATTTTAGGGTTTTAAAAACTTTTTTAAAAAGAAGCCATTGGAATTTTGATAGGAATTGCATTTAATTTATAGATCACTTTGGGTAGTATTGTTATTTTAAAAATATTAAGCCTTCCAATCCATGAACATGGGAGGTCTTTCCACTTATTTCTATTTTATTTAATTTTTTAAAATAATGTTTTATAGCAGTGATACAAGAAACAGGAGGGATGAAATAATGATATTTTACTATTATAAGATACACTACCCCGATGTAGTACAGTGTTATGTGAAAGTAGACTTGTATTAATTATAAATGTATATTGCAAACTCTAGGGCAACTAGTAAAGAAAGTAAAAAAAAGAAGTTTAGATGACATGCCAGGAAGGAAGAGAACATGTATAAAGTTCTCTTATATAAAGAGACATTGTATAAAGTACTCAATTAAAACCACAAAAGGCAGAAAAACAGTGGAAAAGAAAAAACAAGAATAAAAAACAAGGGCAACAAATAGAAGTCAGTAATAAATATGATATATTAATCCAACTATATCTGTAATGACTTTAAATGTCAGTGATCTAAATTTCACTAAGACAAAGACTGAGTAGATCTAAAAACAAGACCTAACTATATGCTGTCTATAAGAAACACATTTTAGCCCAGGCATGGTGGCTCATGCCTCTAATCACAGTACTTTGGAAGGCCAAGTTGGGCAGATCACAAGGTCAGGAGTTTGAGCCTAGCCTGGCCAACATGGTGAAACCCTGCCTCTACTAAAAATACAAAAATTAGCCAGGCATGGTGGCATGCACCTGTAATCCCAGCTACTCTGGAGGCTGAGGAAGGAGAATTGCATGAACCCAGGAGGCAGAGGCTGCAGTGAGTCAAGATCACGCCATTGCACTCCAGTCTGGACAACAGAGCAAGACTCCTTGAAAGAAAGAAACATATTTTAAATATAAGGGCATATATAGATTAAAAGTAAATGAATGAAGAAATGTATACCATGCCAACACTAATTAAGAGAAAGTGGGAGTAGCTCTATAAACTTCAGGCAGAGCAAACTTCAGAGCAAGAACAGTTATCAGGGATAAGGAGGAAAATTATATAATGAAACAGTGTTCAGTACCCCAAGAAGACATAATTTTTTTTTTTGAGATGGAGTTTTGCTCTGTCACCTAGGCTGGAGTGCAATGGCGCAATCTCGGCTCACTGCAACCTCCACCTCCTGCAATTCTCCTGTATCAGCCTCTCAAGTAGCTAGGATTACAGGCACCCGCCACCACACCCAGCTAATTTTTAGTTTTTAGTAGAGATGGGATTTTATCATGTTGACCAGGCTGGTCTTAAACTCCTGACCTCAGGTGATTCCCCCTGTAGGGATTATAGGCGTGAGCTACCGCACTTGGCCGACATAATAATTTTTTGTTTTTTAGACACAGTTTCGCTCTTGTTGTCCAGGCTTGATTTTGGCTCACCTCTACCTCCACCTCCTGGGTTCAAGCGATTCTCCTGCCTCAGCCTCCCAAGTAGCCTGGGATTACAGGCATGCACTACCATGCCTGGCTAATTTTGTATTTTTTAGTAGAGACAGGGTTTCTCCATGTTGGTGAGGCTGGTCTCAAACTCCTGACCTCAGGTGATCTGACCCCCTCTGCCTGGGCTTACAGGTGTGAGACACCATGCCTGGCCGACATAGTAATTCTTAATTTTTATTCACCTAACAACAGTGCATCCAAATATGTAAGGCAAAAATAGAACTACAAGAAGAACTGGATGAATCTACTATTATAGTTGAAGATTTAACACTCCTATATCAGAAATGGACACAGTAAACAAGCAGAAAACCAGTAAGGACATAGTTGACTTCAATGAGACCATCAATCGACTGTATATAATTGACACCTATAGAGTACTTCATCCAGCAGCAGGCAGCAGATTACAGTTCTTCTCAAGATCACATGTAGCATATACCAAGACAGATCATACTCTGGGCTATAAAACACACCTCAACAAATGTAAAAAAAGTCATACAGTGTCTGCTTTCAGACCACATGAAATTAAACTAGAAATTGATATCAGAAACATAGCTGAGAATCACAAATACTTGGAGATTAAACAACATATCTCTAAGTAATATATGAGTCAAAAAGGTTTGATGAAAACAGTAAAATATTTGAAATAAATGAAAATATAACTTGCCAAAATATGTAAGATACAGCAAAAGCAGTGCTTAGAAATTTATAGCATTGAATGCATTTATTAGAAAAGAAGATTTAAAATCATTAATCTAGCTATCAGCTTTTAGCTCAGAGGAGGACAGTGTGACAGTTTCTTCAGTTGTCCTGAATCTGGGTTCATAGAACACCAGCCACCTCCACCATGCCACTGAAGAAAAGAGTAAAATAAAATAATTAATCCAATATTCTGCCTTAGGAAGCTAGAAAAAAAAGAGCAAATTAAGTCCCAATAAGCAGAATAAAATAAATAAAAATTGTAGCAGATATCAATAAAGCTGGAAGCAGGAAAACAATAGAGAAAAATATCAAAACCAAAATCTAGTTTTTTAAAAAAAATTTAAAAAGTTGATAAACCTTTAGGCAGGCTTACTAAGCAAAAGAGAGGGAAGACACAATTACTAATATCAGAAGTGAAAGAGGGGGCATCACTACAGATCCCATGGACACTAAAAGAATAATAAAGGAATATTATGGATTACTCTATGCCTACACATTTGACAACCTAGATGAAATGGACCAATTACTTAAAAGACACAATCTGCCAAAATTAACAAAAAGAAATCAACACTTTTAGTAAATTTATATTGATTAAAGAAATTGGATTAATAATTAATAATCTTCCAAAACAGAAAGCACGAGGCCCAGATGGATTCATTAAGTGAATGCTTCCAAACATTTAAGGAAGAAATTATACCAAACCTCTATAATCTCTTCCAGGAAGCAGAGGTGATACTTCCTAACCCATTCTATGAGGCTGGCATACCCTAATATTCAAGTTAGACAAAGACATTACAAAAGCTTGGTGCAGTGGTTCACACCTGTAATCCCACACTTTGGGAGGCTGTGATGGGGTGATCACTTGAGTTCAGGAGTTCAACAGCAGCCTGGGAAAATAGCAAAACCTCATCTGTACTTTAAAAAAAAAATTGCCAGGCACAGTGGCTCATGCCTTTAGGAGGTGTTTCTACTAAAAATGCAAAATTAACTGGGTGTGGTGGTACATGCCTGTAATCCCAGCTACTCAGGAGGCTGAGACAGGAGAATTGCTTGAACCTGGGAGGCAGAGTTTGCAGTGAGCTGAGTTCACACCATTGCAGTCCAGCCTGGACAACAAGAGTAAAACTTCTCAAAAAAAAAAAAAAAAAAAATAGCTGGTATGGTGGCACACACCTGTAGTCTCAGCTGCTAAAAAAGCTGAAGGGGGAGGATCACTTGAGCCCAGGAGATCAATGCTGCAGTGATCTGTGATCATACCACTGCATTCTAGTTTGGGCAACAGAGTAAGTCCTTGCCTAGAAAAAAAAAAATTTCAAGAAAAGAAAACAATAGAGTAATTAATTCTATCAGGAATGCTGGTTTCTTCATCTTTGAGGCTATGACAAACAGGATCATTTTATCCATTGAATAATATAGACCCCCACACCAAGAGTCTGGGAGCTTTTCAGGGTTCTATAAAAAATGTTTTATATATGAAAAAAATAATCTCAAATTTACAAAAAGAAAACTGCAAAATCCTATACATTGCCAAAGCTGTAGAAACTGAACTCCTAGTCTTTTGATTCCCCCTTTTTACAGCTCTGAATACCATAGGATTGCCAGCATTTCTGGCCCCAGTGGCAAATCTAGCCCTAATATAGATGCTATAGGGCAATAAGATCCTCCGATAGTCAGATGGATACCTAAGCTATCATAGCCTAATGACATTGCAACATCATTCTTTGAACTTCCTTGTGCTGATCCATTGTTCACCAGTCCACCTTCTGATTCCCATGTAGGTTTGCAGAGAGGATGCAGTATGTCTTTGGGTATTTCTGCTCTTTGTAACAATGCTTTCTCAGGTATACCAATACAATAGCTTGTGATTAAGAGCTGTCACACCACATGTCTAGAATTTGAGAAGAAAATAGGCTAATCTGGGCACGGTGGCTTACACCTGTAATCCGAGCACTTTAGGAGGCTGAGGCAGGTGGATCACGAGGTCAGGAGTTCGAGACCAGCCTGACCAACATAGTGAAACTCTGTCTCTACTAAAAATAAGAAAAATTAGCTGGGCATGGTGGTAGGCACCTGTAATCCTAGCTACTCCGGAGGCTGAGGCAGGAGAATCACTTGAATCCAGGAGGCGAAGGTTGCAGTGAGCTGAGATCGCACCACTGTATACCAGCCCAGGTGACAGTGTGAGACTCCATCTCAGATGAAAAAAAAGAAAATAAGCCAATCATGTCAACATTATTATTATTATGGTCCCTTATGGTCATACATTTCTCAGTGTAAATTAAACTGCTAATTTAAGAGGGACGAGGAATATTTTCACACATCTTGTCATCCATATCTTTAGTTTTAAACTTAATTCTAGCTAATTCAGGACTTGTGAAGCCTTGTTTTATCTTATTCTCAATGTCCAGGTTTTAACCTCTACTGTTCTTCCATTGTTGACCTTCCCTTGCCAGGCCTATCTTAACAGCTGAACCCTGGGCTTCTGTTTCTCCATCTTTTTTTTTTTTTTTGAGACAGAGTCTCACTCATGTTTCCCAGGCTGGAGTGCAATGGCACCATCTCAGCTCACCGCAACCTCTGCCTCCCGGGTTCAAGTGATTCTCCTGCCTCAGCCTTATGTGTAGCTGGGACTACAGGCGCATGCCACCACATCCAGCTAATTTTTGTATTTTTAGTAGTAACTGGGTTTCACCATGCTAGCCAGGATGGTCTCGATGTCCTTACCTCATGATCTGCCCCCCTGGGCTTCTCAAAGTGCTGGGATTACAGGCGTGAACTACCGCACCCAGCCTGTTTCTCCATCTTTAACTGTGTTGTTTTAGGCCCTCTTGGGTAAAACCCTGTCAACTCAATCCCCAGGTTTCTTGGGCCACAGTGATGCCCCTGAGGTTTGTGCTCCCTGAATGCCCCAGAGCTGGAAACCTGGCAGCTTTTGCACATAAAATTCCTTTTTTATAAAAGTGTCTAGGCTGGGCATTGTGGCTCACACCTGTAATTCCAGCACTTTGGGAGGCCAAGACTGGCGGATCTTGAGGTCAGGAGTTTGAAACCAGCCTGACCAACATGGTGAAATCCCATCTCTACCAAAGATACAAAAATTAGCTGGACATGGTGGCGTGCTCCTGTAATCCCAGCTACTCAGGAGGCTGAGGCAGGAGAATCACTTGAACCCAGGAGGTGGAGGTTGCAGTGAGCTGAGATCGTGCCACTGCACTCCAGCCTATGCAACAGAGTGAGACTCCATCTCAAATAGTAATGATAATAATAATAATTTCCCACTAGTACATACTAACAGGTATGAGATGCTGATTTTAAAGACTGTTTTAACGAAAGCAAATAACAGAACCGTGCCTTATCAGCCAATATTTAAAGAAAGCTGAGAGCATTATGAAATATTTTATTTTTATTGGTTGGTAATTATACCTGGATGGCTCATGAAATTACTGTAACATCCTTGATTTTATTATTCCTCAGGAATTCCTTCTTTATTTTAAATGTGTTTTATGCACTGAGTGCATTTAGTGTCTCCAGTCTGTTGGACAATTACAACACTGTACACACACAGAGCTATGCAGTGTGCCTATTTTAACTATAGATTAGTTTCCTAGGAAGAACTGTGTTGGTATCCTTTTCCATTTAGAGTCAAAAGGAGTCTGATGGCAGTCCTTTACCAAGAGCTGTTGAGATGACTGAATCTTCCTGAGCCAAGTCTTCACATCTCTATTTTGTTGTTTTAATTTGAATAATTATGAAAGGTGGATTTTTTTTTTTTTTTAAAGACAGGCTCTCACTCTGTCACCCAGGCTGGTGTGCAGTGGCACCATCATGGCTTACTGCAGCCTATATGTCCCTGGCTCAGGTGATCGTGATCCTCCCACCTTAGCCTCCCAGGTAGCTGGGACTATAGGCTCCAACTACCATACCTGGCTAATTTTTGTATTTTTTGTAGAGATGGGGTTTTACAATGTTGCCCAGACTGGTCTTGAACTCCTGAGCTTAAGCAATTCTCCCACCTTTATCTCCCAAAGTATAAGGATTACAGGCGTGAGCTACTGTGCCCTGCCAAAAAAGATTGAAATCTTTTATTTCTGATAGAGACCTCAAAGAGCTTGCTGTATAGGACTGACCCTGGCTTCCCTTTTTATTTCCTGCATTTTTCTTCTGTTACTCTTCAGAGAAGCTGTACGATATGAATGAATGAATGTGTGTGTGTGTATGTATGTGTGTGTGTGTGTGTACGCACACATATATCTCCATTCAAAAGCTATAGCACATGTATGTTTGTGTGTATGTGTATATATGTGTATTTACATAAGTATACACACACACACGCACATACACACAAAGCTATAGAACATATGTATCTTGGCTGGGCGCGGTGGCTCAAGCCTGTAATCCCAGCACTTTGGGAGGCTGAGGCGGGTGGATCACGAGGTCAAGAGATCGAGACCATCCTGGTCGACACGGTGAAACCCTGTCTCTACTAAAAAAATACAAAAAATTAGCTGGGCATGGTGGCGCGTGCCTGTAATCCCAGCTACTCAGGAGGCTGAGGCAGGAGAATTGCCTGAACCCCGGAGGCGGAGGTTGCGATGAGCCCAGATCGCGCCATTGCACTCCAGCCTGGATAACAAGAGCAAAACTCCGTCCCCCCCCAACAACAAAAAAAAAGAAAATATATATCTTGTGACTAAAATTCTCTGAACTACCAGTAACTCCAGAAATCCTATTCTGGAAAACAATGAGTAACATCTAATTCATTATCTTTGAATTTTCACAAAAGGAATATGAAAATGTGGTTTCTACTGCAAAGCAGTTAAGATGGGTATTCTTGGAGAAACAAAATTCCAAGAAATTTGTTTGACAACTGTATTGAGTAGTATATTTCTCCACTTCCTTTATTTTTTTTCTTGCAAAAAAATTAAGAAAAATGTGTTATTCTTCCTTCAAGTTCTTTTTTTTCCTGGCTTACATAGTGAGTATGTTACTAGCAGAACTTTCTCTAAAATGAAAGAAAGTCGTCGCTAAGAAGAGACAAAAAGTTAACAGGATTAAGGGAGTAAAAAGGCACATGGAATTGCTGGGTATGTCCAGAATCTGAGAAGATTTGGGAAGAGGAGCAGCAAGAATTTTTGTATTTTAGAATTTGAGGGGCCCTCCTGGCCTAGTTTGAAAAACACAGTCAGATTAAAATTTGAAAAAAATCCAGTAAGATCTAGTGGGAAGATAAGCTAGAATCTTGTTACAAAAAGGGTCACAGGCCTTGATTGTATATTTTAAATAAACTTCTTAATTTCATATCAAAATGCATAGATACCCTCTTACCCCTGTTCTTGCCCTCCTCCATTTCCTTGTTTCTGGCGTGTGCTGCATCCTACGCTGCACAAGGGTTCAAAGACCTAAGAGGGAATGGTGGGGTATAAAGAAAGACATAAACATAACATAGAGAAAGCTGGGCCAGGCGGTCGGGGAGAGTGAGATGTCAGTCTCTCCAGCCCCGACCTGTCTCAGAGTACCTTATTTTATGTGTTTACAAAGCACATAGCAGAGGGAGGGTGCAGTTCCCCAGAACAGCCTGTGGTTATAATTCTCATACTTCAGTTAACATACTTCAGCTAACAACATCTTGCAGCAAGGTCAGCGAAAGCTGATTATCTCTCTAGGTCCTTCTGCTCTTCTCCGAGACATACACATTCTCCTATTATGGTTTCACTTCTCTGGAGTTCACCCAAAGTTCACAACAGCCTTGCTGCTGTTCCCCCTAGAGGGGTGGGCTCCTCTGGCTCTCTACACTTGTTAAATCCTGACCTTTCTCTATAGCCCCTCCCATTTCCACCCTGGAGGTCTGGCTGTCAGGACTACTCCCAGGTTGCCTGGGTCTCCAAGGTAGCACCCATTAGCCATCTTGCTTCTGGGCAGGGCATCTGTTTCTGTGCAAAGAGAAGATGCTATGGTGAGTCACCAGTTCTCCTTTCCTAACAAAAGAGCATTGTACTGTGCTGTTTGATTTGGGCTCTTGGGTGCAACTTCTGATGGCAAACTAATGGGGCCATGAGGCACAGCTCCAGTGACACGCCTCTCAAGTTGCATTAAAATGATCTGATTGGGACGCGCCGCATTAGACTGTGAGACCCTTTAAGCCTGGGATGCTTTTAATTTTGTGTTGCCAGCCCTAAGCACACTGTGCCTAGGTCAGTGTAAGTGCTAAACAAACGTCTCTTGATGAGAATACAGGAGGAAGGGAAGGGTTGTGCTGTACACCAAGAGTGGAAGAGCTACACTTTAAGAAACAGGCTCACCTTCGTGTGGCCTGCAGAGGGCGCTCTTGCATCATAGCTATACCGTGCATCCACTGCCCATCAACGGTTTCCTTGAGCGGACCTTTTCGGTAAAACCGCACATGGTGAGACTGACTGCCTGGAAATTTAGACTTAAACCTGCCCAAACGCATTAGGATATCATTAGTTGCACAGAACATTAGAGTTAGTCCAAAGGCACAAGAACATTCCAGAATTTGTATAAAGAATACTAAGCCATGACATCTCAGAACGTCAAACCTAAGGAAGAAAAGTTGCCTATTTAGTCTTCTGTTTTAATAATTCTTAAATTGGAAGGCTCCTTACACTTACTTGACGAGCCAGTTCAACTAATCCAGCTACCGCATTTCTCAGATGAGGAAACAGGTTTATAAAACTGGTTCTTTAGACTCCTCAAGGTGATATATCCACAGAAAAATTATACTCTCAATTTGGGCTTTAGATTTGTGTTGAGAACGTGTGGCAAAGTGTCCATTTGGAAAAAATGCACTTAAATCCCTCTCTCTCCCTCTCCTTATTTAAATAGAAAGATTTAAAAATAAAAATATGGCCAGTCATGGCAGCTCATGCCTGTAGTTCTAGCACTTGGGGAGGCCAAAGTGTGAGGATTGCTTGAGCCAAGGAGTTTGAGACCAGCTGGCACAACATAGTGAGACCCAGTCTCTACAAAAATTAAAAATTAGCCAGGTATAGTCATGGGCCTATAGTCTCAGCTACTCAGGAGGCTGAGGTGGGAAGATAGCTTGAGTCCAGGATATCAAGGCTGCAGTGAGCTGTGAATCACACCACTGCACTCCAGCTTGGGCAACAAAATGAGATCCTGTCAAAAAAAAAAAAAGGTACTGTAATAACTGCTGAATAAAATACATAAGATTTTAGAAAGACACTATTTTAATGGTGAATCTGGACAGCACTCAAAGGGTACTTTTTAAAAGGTTGGAAGTAGGCTTTTAACATATTATGGGCAGGATCAATTGTGTAATAAATGATACAGAAGTAAAAAATGTTGGTTAGTCAAACCGACCATCAAATTGAGAGCCAAAAAGCCATTAAGTTATGATTCTGGACAAGGCTCTGATTGCCACAGATCAGAAAAGTTGTCTGACATCTTTTTCACATTGGAAAGCTTAAAAAACAAATCCAAACCCAAATCCCCAAGCCCTCAAAGCATTAAGTGCTTAAAGCATTTCTAATGTACCTTCTGCATCAACCCTCACCTCCTTCTTGCTTCAGAGAAACCATGACCCTCCTCCAGGCTGTTTCTTAATCAGCACCCGCCTCCCTTCCCCGGGTGCCTCCTATTTATAGGCAGCCATAACTGGACTGTATTTTGGTTGTGTTGAGGCTGGCAGGAAAGAGGAACAAGGATAGCATGTTCATGTGGTGTGAGTGGTCTTGGCTTCTGGGGGAGTTGGAGGAAAGGGCTGTCCTGTGGCCCTGTGAGAGGCCCACTCAGAACCTGGCCCAGCTCTAAGGGCTAAAGCAGCTCTGAGTGGTAGCACTTTACTTCTGTCAGTATTAGAGGCCCTACTTGGGGAGAAGAACAGCAGAAAAGCCCTCAAAGAAATGCTACCATGGGACATGGCCTCAAGAGAGGAGCCTCAGCGTGAGATGAGTTGAGGGGTGGTCTTGAAGAAAGGAAAGGGGCCCAGAAGAGAAGCCCTGGCTTCAAGGGTTAGAAGGAAGACAGATGGTGTGTTGGAAGGAAGCCACTCAGGATTCTTTGGAAAGTAAGGACAGTGAAGTTGGAGATTAAGGACTCTTAAACAGGGCAAGTTACAGGAATTCTCCCCAGCCAATGGGAAGAGAAGGACCTGAGCACTTTCCTGGCCTCTTAAGTTTGCAGATGCCTGGAGATCACTGAGGGATCTTGTTGAAATGCAGAATCTGATCCAATAAGTCCAGAATCCTGCCTCAGATTCTGGATTTCTACGAAGCTCCCTGGTAAGGCTGCAGGTTCTTAGGCCCCACTTTCAGAAGCAAGAGTGTCTTCTAGACTTCAGAATAGAGAAAGTTGAACAATAGAGACTATGTACCAGAGAGTCACCTATGGGCAAATTCTTCCAGCTCCAGTTCAAATCCAAGGTTGTCCTTGCAGATTCCCAGGTAGTAAAAGGACTTAAGGAGTTCAATTATTGGGCAAGGAAGGAAAAGGATCCCAGATTTAGGAACCCCTCATCAATTTCCCTTGGGGGTGGGAAGAAGAGTGGCTGGTTTTTCATTAGGTGGGGGGCCAAGATCACCAATAATCAGGGAGATCTGGTGAGGTAGAGGAAGATGCCAGCAAGAAAGGCCCTAGAGGGCCTGAAGCAGCTCGTGAATTCTCCATAGGCAGCTTTTCACATGCTACCTGGAGGAGGTCACTGGAAGGTTTTGTAAGAAGATACTAGGTTACTCCACACTAGCACTTGCCAAAGTAGATGACCTGGTGAGAGAAGCTGCTAAGTGTAATAGAAGCAGAATGTTATCTGTACTGAGTTTAAAACAGTTTTCCAAAGGGAAATGAGGACAGGCCAGTGCGGCTGAAAAGCACCAGGTGTTGGCTTTGCAAAAAGCTTAGTTATACTCATGAACAGGGTTGCCAGGTGTTCTGTGTTGAACTGGACAGCGTGGTATTTTAGCTTCTAGTGGATGAAAATGCAGTAAATGCCTGTTTTGTTTTTGAGACGGAGTCTCGCTTAGCTGCCCAGGCTGGAGTGCAGTGGCACAATCTTGGCTCACTGCAACCTCCACCTCCTGAGTTCAAGTGATTCTCCTGCTTCAGCCTCCCAAGTAGCTGACACTACAGGCACACACCACCACACCCAGCTAATTGTTGTATTTTTAGTAGAGACGGAGTTTACCAAGTTGCCCAGGATGGTCTCGATCTCTTGACCTCGTGATCTGCCCGCCTCGGCCTCCCAAAGTGCCTGGATTACAGGTGTGAGCCACCGTGCCCGGCCAGTAAATGACTGTTTTTAAAAAAATAATAATTACTATGGTCAGGGGCGGTGGCTCACGCCTATAATCCTAGCACTTTGGGAGGCCAAGGCGGGCAGATCATGTGGTCAAGAGAGCGAGACCATCCTGGCCATCATGGTGAAACTCATCTCTACTAAAAACATAACAACTAGCTGGCATGGTGGTGCATGCCTGTAGTTCCAGGGGCTGAGGCAGGAGAATCACTTGAACTCAGGAGGTGGAGGTTGCAGTGAGCCACGATCATGCAAAGAAAAAAAAGGATTGGGCGCCGTGGCTCATGCCTGTAATCCTCATACTTTCGGAGGCTGAGGTGGGCAAATCACAAGGTCAGGAGTTCGAGACCAGTCTGGCCAACATAGTGAAACCCCATCTGTACTAAAAATACAAAAAATTAGGTGGGTGTAGTGGTGGGTACCTGTAATCCCAGCTACTCGGGAGGCTGAGGCAGGAGAATCACTTGAACCCAGGGGGCAGAGGTTGCAGTAAGCCACGATCACACCACTGCACTCCAGCCCTTGTGATAGAGTGAGACTGTATGTCAAAATATATATATATATATATTTCGCATGTGCCTTATCTTACGTTTTGATTTTTAATCAGCAGTGATTTGTAATTTCAGCTTTTAATTATTTCTGCGGCTCAGTATTGAATGGACAAACACTACTTAAAACAGCCTTACACTTCTTTTAAAATGTGAGGAACTATTTATCTGTGTGCAAGTAACATGTTCCAACACTACTATTAAGTATTCTCTTCATATTTATAATAAAACCCAGTCTTTTCCAGGACTTACAAGGCGTTACATGATCTGGCTCCCCATTGCTGCATGCAAACTCTTCATTCATTCATTTGACCAATATTTACTGAGGGCCTGCTGTGTGCCGGGGACTCTTATAGCTGCTAGCATATTGCTCGTGTACAGAGTTCACATTCTAGTGAGAGGAGACGGTAATCAAAGAAATACAATGTATGTCAGGTGGCGATAAGTGACATGGAGAAAAATGAAGTGGGAAAGTAGACTAGGGAATACTGTGTGGCAGTGAGGGGCCACCATTTGTAATAGGATGGCCAGGAAGGCCTTCTCAAGAAGGTGACATCTGAGCAGAAACCTGAAGGAGAGGAAGGAGTGAGCCAAGTAGACTCTGGAGGAAGAACATTCCAGGCAGAGGGAAAAGCAAATGCCAAGGTACTAAGGAAGAGACGAGTTTGGTGTGTTTGAGGAATAGTAAGGAGGCAGATGTGGCTAGAGCAGAGAGTGCAGGCAGAAGTCAGAGAGGGCTTGGCCATGGGTTGGGGAGAGGGCAGACCTGTAGGAATCTATTGGCTCCAAATAAGGGACTTGGACTAAGTAGGTGGGAAGCTAGGGAAGGGATGTAACCAGAGCAGTGATATGATTGTGTAGATGGACGATGTGGCTGTAGGGAGATGGGCTCAGCATCAAAGACAGAAACAATAAATCATGGTGTCATGGGCCAGAATGGTAGCTATAGAGGAAGAAGGAAGTGCTCAAATGTTGCTGAATGAATAGTGAATAAATGAATTCACTCAATGATGGAGCCAAGATGCACACACAGCAGTTTGACTTTAGTGGCCTTGCTCTTAGTGAGGGTGAACAAGAACTAGGAGAGAGGGGCTGCTGCAGCCCCCTTGGAACTTTCTAGCTTTGAGATTTTAGCAGCTTCCCTTCTGTGGGTTATGCAGGGAGGAAGGAAAATACTCCTATAATGGAAGCTTTATTGGAAAATGCAGAAGGTAGAAAAACATCTGGAAGGACCAAAAAAAAAAAAAAAAAAAAACCCAACAGGCAGCCAACCAATGAACCAGTAACAATGTACAGGTCTGAGACTGGGGCATTGATCAACAGCCACTTAAGCCACACACGATCACTATATGTGATTTTTTTCCCCCAAGAGAATGCATTAAAAGGAATGATTTGGAATTAAAAAAAAATTTAATTACCTTTTTAAAAATAAACTGAATAATTTGTAAAACTATGGAGAATATGGTGTGAACACAAAGGCTATGACTTTAAGTCATCTGGGAAAGCAACTGGTTTAGAAGATTAAACTATACAAACATAAAGCAAAGATTCTGAACCATCCGGTCTGGGTTGCACTTAAATTTTTAGCTTCATTAGGGATGATTTGGAGCTGCTATGCTTGTCATGCAAAACGTATTCCTCCATGTTATTTTCCATTTGCTAATCAGTTGGATCCATTTGAGTCAAACTGTGCCTTTGTAGACTTGGTTGCTTCTTTTGGAAGTGTTTGTTCTTTCAACTAGGTTACAGAAACAAGAGCTGAATTAGACACACAGCTGCAGAAAGCAGATTTCTACTTTCAAATTTAAGATGAAAAATATTGAGAGTGTTTATTTCATGTTGAAGCCAAGCAACTTTCTTGGTAAAGTTCTATTTCTTAACACATACAGTCAGAAATTGATGAGAGTGACCACATACCCCGAGGAGGCAGGTAGGCCCATCCAGAGCAGGAGCTTGGCTCATGCAGATGCACCTTTGACCCTAGCTCTGTTCCTCATAGTTGGATGACCCTGGCCAACTCACTGCACCCTGTTACTTTCCTCATCTGCAAAATTCATGTATCTAAAATCCCCTTGTGGGGTTGCTGTGAGGATGAGCTGAAAAGATGTGTGTGGCGTCACAGCATGATTTTCTTGATCAATGGAAGTTGTTAAGTTGTTGTTAATAGTCTACTTCTTGCTTTTGTAGAGTTGTGTTTTTTGTAGAGTTCTAGCTCTTTTGTTCATAGACAGGGTGACTATGTAATTTATCATCCAAACTGGGAATGAATAAATGAAATGAAAGATTAAGTGGAGGAGAGTCTGGACTCAAAGGTGTGGTCAGGACTCTTCCCAAACAAACCTGAACAAATATGGTTACCTTCCCTAAGACTAATGCATGGTCAGACTGAGCAGCCTGTGGAAGAAAGCTGGCTGCCATCATTCTGCCACCTACTGCTGGAGGAACAACAAGTCAGAAGCAGACTGGCAGGCAAAGCTAGACCTTGACTGTGTTGGGAAGACTTACATGGTGGGCTGCTGAAGAACTAACACCGCTGAGCACAGTGGCTCATGCCTATAATCCCAGCACTTTGGGAGGCCAAGATGCAAGGATTGCTTGAGACCAGAAGTTTGACACCAGCCTGGACCACCTAGTGAGACCCTGTCTCTACAAAAAAATCATTTTTTAAAAAATTAGCTGGTCCTGGTGACATGCACCTGTAGTCCCAGCTACTGAGGAGGCTGAGGCAGGTGGATCATTTCAGCCCAGGAGTTAGAGATCACAGTGAGCTATGATTGTGCCACTGCACTACAGCCTGGGCAACTGAGCAAGACATTGTCTCAAAAAATAAACAAACAAAAAGACTAACAACTTGGTCTTTGAAAAATATTGAGTAACCAGGCACGGTGGCTCACACCTGTAATCCCAGCACTTTGGGAGGCTGAGGCAGGTGGATCACTTGAGGTCAGGAGTTCAAGACTATCCTGGGCCAACCTGGCGAAACCCCATCTCTTCTAAAAATACAAAAAATTAGCTGAGTGTGGTGGCAGGCAACTGTAATCCTGGCTACTCAGGAGATTGAGGCATGGCAATTGCTTGAACCCAGGAGGTGGAGGCTGCGGTGAATAGAGATCAGGCCATTGCACTCCAACCTGGGGGAGAAGAGTGAAACTCTGTCTCAGACAAAAAAAAGAAAGAAAGAAAATTACTGAGTGAAGAAGCCTTCTTCCCTTCCTCCCCCACCACCTTATAATTTGGCAAAGGGCCTCCCTCTGTTGGGCCTACATTGTTTTCTAGGAGATAAAAATAGCCATGTGCCAAGATAGCATCAAACCTGCAGGGGCAGGTGAGGACTTCAGCATGGGGGTATAAGCAGGTCTTTTCTTGTGAGCCAGGATACATGGCTTTATGCTACTGTGTTTATTTCTCTTTGTTACTTGCCAACACAGTGATACTAGAACTTGCAGAAATTTAAGAGTAACTGGTATTACTTTAAAATACCTTTTCCAAGGCTCCCACTGCAGACCTTCGGAATCCAAGTCCCCCAAGATTCAGTGTATTTAAACTGGTGTCCAGGGCAGTTTCTATGACCTCAAAAGGTTGGGAAACATTGCCCTCACATTTAGAAAAGTCCTTTAAACTTTTCAGCTTTGACTTAGTTGTGCTATGGATGTTGAAAAATGCCTTTTGTCAGGCCGGACGTGGTGGCTGAAACCTGTATCTCAGCACTTTGGGAGGCTGAGGCAGGCAGATTACAAGGTCAGTTCGAGACCAGCCTGACTGACTTCGTGAAACCCTGTCTCTACTAAAAATATAAAAATTAGCCAGGTGTGGTGGTGGGCACCTGTAATACCAGCTACTCAGGAGGCTGAGGCAGGAGAATCATTTGAACCTGGGAGGCAGAGGTTGCAGTGAGCCAAGATGGCGCCATGGCACTCCAGCCTGGGTAACAGAGCGAGACTTCATCACAAAAAAAAAAAAAAAAAAAAAAAAAGGTTATCATTTTGAAGACCATGGAAAAATGCAGAAGTGATTAACATCTTCAGTAGATATAGTGCAATGCAAAATGCTACAATGTTAAAAATCAGGGTGAGGTGCTATTAAATTTAAGAAGGCATTATAGGCCAGGCGTGGTGGCTCACACCTGTAATCCCAGCACTTTGGGAGACCAAGGCAGGCAGATCACCTGGGGTCAGTAGTTCAAGACCTCCCTGGCCAACATGGTGAAACCCTGTCTCTACTAAAAATATAAAAATTAGCTGGGTGTGGTATCATGTGCCTGTAATCTCAGCTACTTGGGAGACTGAGGCAGGAGAATCACTTGACCTCGGGAGGCGAGAGATTGGGCCACTGTACTCCAGCCTGGGTGACACAGCAAGACTTTGTCTCAAAAAAAAAAAAAAAAAAAAAGGCACTATAGCCATGTAACACAAAGATGATAGAATCTTACGCCTAAGCTATAGCTACACACAACCACACCCAAGGTTCCCCAAGGAAAACAGATGCATAGAGAACACTAGCAAATAGAATTAAAGCACCACTTTGCTACAAATAACTCCAGTAAGCTGGGCCTGAGCACTGCTTTGGACTTCCAGGCTCTAGGCTTCCTCTATCTCCCAGGAATAAATAGACTTACCTTAATGAGAGCACCTCAGACAAAGATGCCTGGTCCTCTGCCTGAGAGGCCGGAGATCCTGGTTTCAGCAGTGAAAAGGAGGCAGCAGAAAAGAGGCAGTGAACAAAGAGGCAGCAAAAAAAAAAAAAAAAAAAAAAAAAAAAAAAATTGGCTGGGGAGAGTTCCCTCTGATCATCTCTTCTCAAATCTGCATTTGCTGAAATCAAGTTGGTACCTGGAAACCAGCCATGTTGGGTGTCTTTATATCTTGGAAATGGGCAAACATCACAAAGTAGAGCTGCCCAATCCCCGTCCAAAGTTGACTGTTAACTATTTATCAGCATGCCACTGGGAGAGACCAGAAAGCATGCTAGCCTCCCCGACCTGTCAGTTGGCCCTGGTTTTGTGCACCACTCTGCTGCACTGTAGGAAGAGAATAAAAGCTATGTCTGGATTCACAGTAATAAAGATGATGACGATGATGACAATATCTATTGAGCACTTCGAGTTACTGTGTTCACTGGTTCAAGTGTTTCATATGCACTCCCTTAATCTATACTCAAAGCACTTTATCAAATGAGGATTGCCATGATCTCTACATATGAGGAAACTGAGGATCAGAGCAGGGAAGTAATTTATCTAGTGTTAACGCAGCTGAGGAATAGACAATTCTGGATTCCAATTCAGGCAAGGCCATTCTAAAGGCTCAGCACTGACCTCAATAGCAACCATTTCCTGGGGAAGCCTGGCAGAGAGAATGGCAAAGCTTCTTCCTTAACTAGCAGTTGATAGCATGGATTGCCAATTGCTATGATAGAATCATTTATATTTTAAAATGTGCATCCTTGCATATTGTAATACAGTTTTTACATAAGGTTTTCTTTTCTTTTCTTTTTTCCTGAGATGGAGTTTTGCTCTTGTTGCCCAGGCTGGAGTGCAACGGTGCAATCTGGGCTCACTGCAACCTCTGCCTCCTGGGTTCAAGTGATTCTCCTGCCTCAGCCTCCTGAGTAGCTGGGATTATAGGCATGTGCCACCATGCCCGGCTAATTTTGCATTTTTAGTAGAGACAGGGTTTCTCCATGTTGGTCAGGCTGGCCTCGAACTCCTGACCTCAGGTGATCTGCCCACCTTGGCTTCCCAAAGTGTTGAGATTACAAGTGTGAGCTATATATCTCTTGGGTATAGATCTAGGAATTGATTTGCTGGATCATATGGTAATCCTATGTTTAAGTTTTCTGGGAACTGCCAAACTTTTTTTTAACCGAGTGTAGGTCAGCAACTTTTATTTATTTATTTTTAAGAGACGGGGTCTTGCTGTGTTGCTGAGGCTGAGTACAGGGGCATGATCATAGCCTGCTGCTTCCTTGAATTCCTGGGTTCAAACGATTCTCCTGCTTCAGCCTCCCAAGTAGTTGGAACTACAGGAGCATGCCACCATGCCCTGGCTAATTTTTAAATGTTTTGTAGCAATGGGGTCTCACCAGCAACTTTTAGAAGAACTTATTTTTATCATTGTAAAAGTAATACAGTATAGAAACGTTGAAACACCCAGAAAATTATAGAAATTTTGAAAAACCTAGAAAAGAATCAGGACAAAATACAAATAATTCTTACTTTTCACTACTGTGTGTAGCTACTGTTAATGTTGTAGTCCGTTTTCTTAATATGTGCATATGCACATGCACACACACACACACACACACACACACACACACACAAATACAGATAAGCCCTGACTTATAATGGTTCGACTTATGACTTTTTGAATTTGCTATGGGTTTACTGGGGTACTAAATGTATTTGACAATATTTTCAACTTACTGTAGGTTTACCAGGACATAACCCCATTGTAAGTAGAAAAGCACCTGTAATTGGCATCATACTGTATATGATCTTTCGAAAAATTTTTTTTGGCAAGGCGTAGTGGCTCACGCCTGTAATCTCAACACTTTGGGAGGCTGAGGCGGGTGGATCACCTGAAGTAAGAAGTTCAAGACTAGCCTGGCCAATATGGTGAAACTCTGTTTCTACTTAAAATATAAAAACTAGATGGGCGTGGTGGTGCATGTCTGTAATCCCAGCTACTTGAGAGGCTGAAGTAGAATTTCTTGAACCCTGGGATGTGGAGGTTGCAGTGAGCCAAGGTTGCACCACTGCATTCCAGCCAAGGCGACAGTGAGACTCTGTCTCAAAAAAAAAAAAAAAGAAATTAGCTGGCTGTGGTGGTCTGTGCCTGTAATCCCAGCTACTCTTGACGATGAGGCATGAGAATAGCTTGAACCCAGGAAGGGGAGGTTGCAGTGAGCCAAGATCACACCACTGCACTCTAGCCTGGCAACAGAGAGAGATTCTGTCTCAAAAAAAAAAGAAATTTTTTTTTCCACTTAGCAAAAAGTTATGAATTTTTCAAGTTGTAATCTTCGAAAACATGATTTTAAAATACATATTATTATTTTATATAAATGTACCAGGATTAATTTAACCCATATCCTTTTGATGAATAGTTAGGATATTCCTAATTTTCCCCTGACAACTCTATAATAAATATATTATACTTGGTAAAAATATTGTGGTGTTCATTATTTTTTCCTAGAATAAATTTCTAAAGATTGGATTAATTATGTGTATTTTGAGTGTTTCTAATACAGATTTCCAAACCTTCCTCCAAAAGTTTGTATCCATCTGCATTGGGCTCCAGCAGCAAACAAGCTGGTCTGACCACTAGACAGAAGCCTATGGTAATTATGATGTTTTAAATATCTGCCAATTTAATGGACTGAAAAAAGTCATGCCAGTATTTTGCTTGGTATCTCTTAGATTATCAATGAGAATGGAATTTTTTTCTCATGCTTACTGATCATTTGTATTTCTTTTTTTTATGCCCTGTTTTTCAATCTTTGTGTTTGTCTTGTTCATTTGAACAGTCTGTATTATAGATCCATACATTGCATGTATTTGTTCCAATTGAGTTTGTCTTTTCCTTTTTTTTTTTTTTTTGAGACGGAGTTTGGCTTTTGTTGCCCAGGCTGGACTGCAGTGGCATGATCTCAGCTCACTACAATGTTCGCCTCTCGGGTTCAAGTGATTCTCCTGCCTCAGCCTCCCAAGGAGCTGGGATTACAGGCACCCACCACCATGCCCAGCTAATTTTTGTGTTTTTAGTAGAGACTGGGTTTCACCATGTTGGTCAGGCTGGTATCAAACTCCAGACTTCAGGTGATCCACCCACCTTGGCCTCCCAAAGTGCTGGGATTACATGTCTTTTTCTTTTACAAAGTTATCTTTTTTTGGTATATATTACAAAAGTAATAGATGTTCCATGTAAAAATATTTAAAAATTATGAAGGAAAAATGAAGTAGGCAAACAAATCAGTACATAAATAAATAAAATGAAAAATAAAAATACAAAAAATTATAAAACTATAAAAAATAGATATTGAAAAATACCCATATTCCATCCTTTCAAATTCAGAATTTGTTGTATATTCCTAAAAATACTTTTTCTTTTCCATTCTATCAATTACATTTCTTTTCAAAATTGAAATCATAGTATGTTGGGATTCACTCAGGGTGGTTGGCAAAATGTTAAGGAAAACATTAGGGAAAGTTGTAAGATTACAGTCTCAATACTTTTGGAAGGCCAAAAGGTTTTAATGGGACAGGCTGAAGACAGTCAGTTCTTACCTTAGAGCATTAGGTCATAGGGTGAAGATTAAGAATAATAGAAGCTTCTCCAGTTAAGTGTGTTTACCTCTTATTCCTTTTTCTCTACTTGTTTAGTCATGTAAACTTTGTGCTGGATGGTCTTCTCAGGGGGAGGTAGAAGGGGAATTACCCATTAATGGTGTTTACTCTGGGCCCTGGAACCAAAAGCTTTTATCATTCCTAAAACCACTCTTTTAACCATGTTAATTATCCATAAGGTGTTGTCTTAGAACCTCTGTTATTAAATCTATACTGAATAAATGTGAGGAGGAACAGCTAGTAAGAGGTCAGGCAGCTGCAGTTGCCCTCTGAGAGCACCTAACGACCTCCCTAGCCCACTTAATTCACTGTACTTTGTGTGTAAGTATATTTATTCATCCATCACGGAGTCAGGGTTTGCAGGACAGACTCTCACAGGTGGTGATCAGTGTCTCAAGAGTACACACACTGTTTTTAATTTGATTCTTCACTTACTATATCATATACATATCTCTATGTCAATACATATAGCTTTATCTTCTTTTTAATAGTTACATACTATTACATGACATGTTATGTTTTTTAACATTAAAAAGTTTTACATTTTATTTAATCATATCATTCCATCTTTTTATGGCATATTGCTTAATGTTTACACTTAGAAAGAAGGTTCTCAAGTTTTTATAAGAACTCTCTGGCCATGTGCGGTGACTCATGCCTGTAATCCCAGCACTTTGGGAGGCTGAGGCTGGCAGATCACAAGGTCAAGAGATAGAGACCATCCTGGACAACATGATGAAACCCTGTCTCCACTAAAAATACAAAAAGTTAGCCAGGCATGGTGGTGCACGCCTATAGTCCCAGCTACTTTGGAGGCTGAGGCAGGAGAATCGCTTGAACCTAAGTGGCGGAGGTTGCAGTGAGTCAAGATTGTGCCATTGCACTACATCCTGGTGACAGAGTGAGACTCTGTCTCAAAAAAAAAAAAAAAAAAAGAAAAAGAAAGAAAAGAAAATGAAGACTATCAGCACATCTATGTAAACTCTAGGAAGAGTTGGACTATAGAAGGAATATAGTAAACCTTGCTGTGTAAAGAAAGGATGGAAAGCTACTTTGTTTTGATAAGATAAAATGTACTGTCGTGCCTATTTGGAGTAAATTAAAATTCAGAGTACTTACTATTTCAGCTGGTCTCAACAGCAAATTTTTAGAAGTCTGAAATACATCAATATTGGGAAATAGAGGACGGTTGCTTCCTTAAGATATTCATGAAATCACTGGGTTAAGTGCTGGGAATGCAATGATGAGGAAACGCACACACACACCAACACACATACATACAATCCCAGCTCTTATGGACTGTATAGTCAAGTGGAGAGACAAACATTATTTAAATAATGACACAAATAAATATCACAAACTGCAGTGTGCATGATGGAAAAGGAGTATTAGATGATATGAGATGATTAACAGGGATCTGTTATTGACCTGAAACGTGGGAAAGCTAATCTGAGACTGTGAGTTGTGCTATGGCTGGAGGATGGGGATGGAAGGTGGCTGGTGAGGGCCTGCGTTGGGGAAGGAACTAAGGGTGCAGGAGCCCTGATGCTGGAAGTGGTATGAGCCTTGGGTAACACAAGGGCTAACCCAAATGCCTACAGAGAGTAAGGATTGTGGGAGAGGAAGAAGTGACATCCTTCTTCTAAAGTATTTGAATTCAGTTTTCATCTTTTAAAAATAGTCTAACAATAGGCAAACAATTTGTGTTTTTTACAGGGATTGTAAGAGTCAATAAATGATTACTGAACTCCTAAGAAGGTCCTAAAACTGCGTGTTTGAGGAATTCCAGAATTTAAATGTTGGGTAGAAAAGGATGACCCAACAAGTATTCCTGAGTCTGAAGAAGAAAAGCCAGGAGTAAGTTTAGTGTTACTAATGGCAGAGGAAAAGAGGGCCTTTTTTTTGAGACAAGAATTTCACTCTTGTTACCCAGGCTGGAGTGCAATGGTGCGATCTTGGCTCACTGCAGCCTCCGCCTCCTGGGTTCAAGCAATTCTCCTGCCTCAGCCTCCCGAGTAGCTGGGACTACAGGTGTGTGCCACCATGCCCAGCTAATTTTCGTATTTTTAGTAGAGATGGGGTTTCACCATATTGACCAGGATGGTCTTGATCTCTTGACCTCGTGATCCACCCACCTCGGCCTCCCAAAATGCTGGGATTATAGGCGTGAGCCACCATGCCCAGCCAAAGAGGGCCTTTTAAGAAGAAGGCAGTGAGGCGGGATGTGGTGGCTCATGCCTATAATCCCAGCATTTTGGGAGGCCGAAAGAGGTGGATCACTTGAGGTCTGGAGTTTGAGACCAGCCTGACTAACATGGAGAAACCCCGTCTCTACTGAAAATACAAAAAAATTAGCTGGGTGTGGTGGTGCATGACTGTAATCCCAGCTACTTGGGAGGCTGAGGCAAGAGAATTGCTTGAACCCAGGAGGCGCAGGTTGTTGTGGTGAGCCAAGATCGCACCACTGCACTCTAGCCTGGGTGACAAGAGTGAAACTCCGTCTCAAAAAAAAAAAGGAGGCAGTGGTACTCAGATTTGAAAGCTACTAAAAGATCAAGGAAAATGAGAAATGAAAAAATATCTATTGGATTTTGCAACAGGGAGGCTAATGACTTTCACAAAATGCTTAAAATGCAAGTATATTGTATAATCAGCTCCAAGCATCTTCCTGAATTATCTGTGTCTTTTGTCTAACTGGGAGAGGTGTGGGTTGCTTTAGACGGAATTCATGCTTCTGGAGATCTGGGGGCATTCTAGCAACAATCCAGATGGTGTTACAAATAAGACCATTTAAGATAAACACATTTTAACAAGGCATTTATTACCCATTAGAGAGAATCAATTGGGCTCATGTTGAAAACCATGAAGCATCTATTTCTTTTTTTTTTTTTTTTTTTTTGTGAGACGGAGTTTCACTCATGTTACCCAGGCTGGAGTGCAATGGCGCGATCTCGGCTCACCGCAATCTCCGCCTCCTGGGTTCAGGCAATTCTCCTGCCTCAGCCTCCCGAGTAGCTGGGATTACAGGCACGCGCCACCATGCCCAGCTAATTTTTTGTATTTTTAGTAGAGACGGGGTTTCACCATGTTGACCAGGATGGTCTCGATCTCTTGACCTCGTGATCCACCCGTCTCGGCCTCCCAAAGTGCTGGGATTACAGGCTTGAGCCACCGCGCCCGGCCTGAAGCATCTATTTCTTATGCAATGCTGTATAGCGAAGTATCTGAGAAGTCTAGATCCTTAGAACCAAAAAAATTCTATGCATTGGTCTATTGCCTTTATTTGAGACAGACAGTGTGCTTATGGTACAGGTATCTACCAGCTACTGAAAACTGCAGAAGCCCTACCCATGACGTGTCCTTATTTATAGAAGAAATACTCTAAAAATCTCTCATAAAACAGGATAAAAGTAGTTTTCTAACCCAAAATGTCGTCATAATTGGCACTTCTCAGCATAAAAATTGAGCACATAATGATGAATGAACTCAGAAAGTTTCAAAATAAACAATGTATACAAGCTCTCAAACAATTGCAAATATATAGTACCTATTAGTATTTAGCTGAATTAATCATTTCTTAAGCCCCTCATAAAGTTACTGTTTATAAAAGATAAAGTTCTATGTATATGGGAATTAAATTTAGAAAAACATTTAATTGTCATAATTAAATGTAATCGTTAAAATATCAAAATAATACATTTCAGAGAATATATACGTAATGATTTTTAAAGCTCTAGTGAAGCATACTCTAAAATGTAGCTAAGCAATCTATTAACACCCTTTTACACAACACAGTTACAATTATTCTAGTAAGATAAATTGGCCAGGCTCAGTGATTCATGCTTGTAATCCCAGCACTTTGGGAGGCTGAGGTGGGTGGATCACCTGAAGTCAGGAGTTCAAGACCAGCCTGGTCAACATGGCGAAACCCTGTCTCTACTAAAAATACAAAATATTATCTGGGCATGGTGGTGGGCTCCTGTAATCCCAGCTACTTGGGAGGCTGAGGCAGGATAATTGCTTGAACCTGAGAGACGGAGGTTGCAGTGAGCTGAGGTTGTACCACTGCACTCCAGCCTGGGTGACAGAGTGAGACTCTGTCTGAAAAGAGAAAACAAAAAGATAAATTATACATAAGATTGATATACAAGGAAATTATATGTATTCACATATATATATATAATTTCCTTTTGGAAGATTTTAGAAAAATATTTGCCATGATTAATGATTTTTATATTTTATTTATAAATTGAATACTTTGACCAAATATTATATTAAATGGTTCAATAGGATTGAACCATATATGCTGTACTTTTATATATGTTATTGCATTTTAAAAAATCTGTAATTTTCAGTAACCTCAAAATATTAAAATAAATTTCTTGGCACAGTGGCTCATGTCCATAATTCCAGCACTTTGATTGGCCAAAGCAGGTGGATCACTTGAGTCCGTGAGTTTGAGACTAGCCTGGGCAAAATGGCAAAACACCATTTCTACAAAAAATACAAAAATTATCTAGGTGTGGCACAGGGTACCTGTAGTCCCAGCTACTAGGGAGGTTGAGGTGGGAAGATCTGACTGCAGATCCACTATTGCAGTGAGCTGTGACTGGGCAATAGAGTGAGACCTTGTCTCAAAATTAAATAAATAAATAAATAATTTTCTTCCTCTTTAAATCTTGGACCTAGTTATCAGATCAATCTTGCTAAAATTCTGCTTTCATTCATGCATATTATTCAGTGGCTCCTCACTTCCTACAAAATGAAATTCAGCTCTTTGTTCTCACATGCAAAACGTTTCAATATTTGGCTTCAAACTTTATTTCCAAACCAAGCCACGCTCATCTCCACACTGAGCTTGTGCTGTGTTCCTCATCTTGAAAGCTCTTCCTCTTTCTTTTCTTCAAATCTTGTGATCTTTAAAGATGCAGTTCAACTCCCACTTACCTCCCTTATGAAATCTTCCCTTATGTTTCTGGTGCCTTCCCCTGGCCTTGTCTTCATCACTTATTTTGGTGATGAAGACAATCACTATTATGTACTAAGTAACAGTACTTGTGTGGTTTTTTTTTTTTTTTTTGAGACAGAGTTTTGCTCTTGTGGCCCAGGCTGGAATGCAATGGCGAGATCTCAGCTGACTGCAACCTCGGCCTCCTGGATTCAAGTGATTTTCTTGCCTCAGCCTCCTGACTAGCTGGGATTACAGGCGTCTGCCACCACACCCAGCTAATTTTTGTATTTTCAGTAGAGACAGGGTTTTGCCATGTTGGCCAGGCTGCTCTCAAACTACTGTCCTCTGGTCATCCACCCGCCTCCTCCCAAAGTGCTGGGATTACAGGTGTGAGCCACTGCACTCCGCCTTGTGTCTCTTAACCAAATACGAATTACCTTTGGTGCCTAGCAAAATCCTAAGAATTATAAAATTTGACAGAGTATTAAATTATAAGCATATGCTAGTATTACCTTAATTACCTGACTTATTTTACTTTATTTTTACAGTTTTTCTATCTACAGAAATAGTATAACTAAAAGCCAAGTTTACTATTGCTTAAGTGTTTCTCATTCTCTTTCAAAATGAACTGATCTTGCTGTTGTCTCCATTTAATGCATGATCTTCACTGTGCAACTGAAATATACAGGGTCTGAAATTTTCCTCAAACCATGGACTAATTCTCTTTAATTTCATCAAGTCTTAGGTAAGTTTCTGTGTTTTGTGATAAATGCATTTTTACCTTCCTTTTAATGGAATATTTGAATGTTCAATTTCTCCAAAAATACAGAACTGAAACCCAAAAAACAGTAAGGTCTTCCTTTCATTGAGTTTGATGTTTTTCATTTTTCTCTCCTTTCTCCAAGCACAGGGGAAGAGATATAAAAGTGGAGAGAGAGATGTTTTTAAAGGCCACCCTAGGCTAGATGCAGAAAAGCAGAAATTATGGTGCTAGCTTCCTCTACTGCATAGGCAGTTTAACTCTGCTTAAGACTATTGTACTTGAGTCCCAAGTTTACAGATCTAGGGAAATCATGCCTACAAATGAGCATGGTTTTCTTCTTGCATATAACAGCACCAATTACTTATTAAATACCTACTGTATGTCAGATGCAATGTTGGTTGCTTTATATATTACCTAATTTTCATGATCTAATGTATCATGATTCCCATTTTATAGAGGAGAAAACCAAAGCTTAGAGATGCTAAGTAACCTGAACAACTAGTAAATGGCAGAGCTAGAGTTTAGATGCAGAACTGATTCCAAACCCTATGCTCTTTTCACTACATCTTGCATTGTCAGTGTCTTTTATTGGCAGGAATTCTCACTGGGGAATGTTGGGGCTTGCATCTGTAACTGGCAGCTAAAGGGAAGGACAGAATAATAATAAAAAATTTCCATTGTATCTGAGGAGGTTTACCAGACCTCTTCCTCTATGCACAGTTGCTCCAGGCTTTGTCATTAGATGTTCCTCACTCTGACAATTTACACTTCAGTGTACACTAAATTTGGCGCTGTTCCTTTTGTTATGGAACATCTGATCACTTCTGTCTGGGTAGGTGGGGAGGAGAGCTGAGACGATTTTATCTTTGTCAAGGCCCAGGATGAAAACAATACCAGGAAGTAAATCAATGCAAGAATATACATTTTATACTAAAAATGTACATATGATAATATGTAGTATAAATTTACTATTTATATATTTTTGGGGGGGCCAGTGGTGGCGGGGTGTGGCATGATACATTTATCACACAAGATGAAACTTACACATAAAGACTAGATATAGCTATAGTCTTAGTGCTGTGCTGATATATAAATTCTAAGTTTCAGTTGTTAGTTTATTTGAAGATCAATAGAAGGAAATTCCAGTGTGACAAGAATGTCGACAATCCCTGTGTTATCTCTCCCAGGATTTAGTTCCACTGTGCTCTTCCAGGAAAGATATAGCTGTGTATGCAGGTTTTAGTTGGGCAATCAACTTTTTCTAGTCACTTTACCTGTGGTAGTTTCTGGGTCGCTCTTCTGTGTATTAGGATCACAGGAGGAGAGAAAGGGTTATTCTTCCTTCTCCATTTTTCCACACTTAAGAGAGTTTGACATACTATGTTTTCTAGTTAGTAGTTAATTTCGTTTAACGTCTAGAGATTGCTACACTGATTTAATGATTTTTACACTTAGTTGGGCAAAAGTTTATTAGTATCTACCACCAACCAGATCTAACTACATAAATATGCATCATATAATTGCATTAAGGATAATGTGTGGGTTTTGAATGTGAACCCTGAAAATCTTAGCCACATTCCAGTTAATTTAGAAAGTTTATTTTGCCAAGATTGAGGATGTGTGCCCATGATAATGGCCTCAGGAGGTCCTGACATACCCAAGGTGGTCGGAGCACAGTTTGGTTTGGTTTTGTACATTTTAGGCAGACATGAGACATCAATCAACATTGGTAAGATGAACACTGGTTTGGTCCAGAAAAGGTGGGACAATTCAAAACAGGGAGGGGGCTTCCAGGTCTTAGGGAGCTAAGAGGCAAATCATTGCATTCTTTTGAGTTTCTGATTAGCCTTTCCAAAGGAGGCAATCAGATATTCATTATCTGTGAGCAGAGGGGTAACTTTGTACAGAATGGGAGGCAGGTTTGCCCTAAGCAGTTCCCAGCTGGACTTGTCCCTTTAGCTTAGTGATTTTGGGGCCCCAAGATCTTCCTTTTACACGAGTTATTAACCGTTCACTCTTGTGAAATATCATTTTAATATTAGGATATCTGAAATGTTTCCATATGGCTGGGCGCTGTGGCTCACGCCTGTAATTCCAGCACTTTGGGAGGCTGAGGCCTGACGAACACTTGAGCCCAGGAGTTTGATATCACCTTGGGCAACATAGTGAGACCCTGTGTCCACAAAAAATAAAATTAGCCAGGCATGGTGGCACATGCCTGTGGTCCCAGCTACTTGGGAGGCGAAGGCAGGAGGATCACTTGAGCCCGGGAGGTTGAGGCTGTAGTAAGCCTCGATCCAGCCACTGTACTCCATCCAGCCTGGGAGACAGAGATAGATAGACCCTGCCTTAAAATAAATCAACAAACAACGATAACAAATAATGGGATGTTTCTATAGATCACTTTGTTTTTTAAAACACTAAATTGATTGATTGATCGAGGTGGAGTCTCACTCTGTCGCCCAGGCAGGAGTGCAGTGGCACGGTGTTGGCTCACTGTAACCCCGGGTTCAAGCGATTCTCCCGTCTCAGCCTCTCAAGTAGCTGGGACTACCGGCATGCGTCACCATGCCCGGCTAATTTTTAATTGTTATTTAAATTTTTGTATTTTTAGGAGGGACGAAGTTTCGCCATGTTGGCCAGGCCAGTCTCGAACTCCTGTCCTCAGGTGATCGGCCGGCCTCGACCTCCCAAAGTGCTGGGATTACAGCTGTGAGCCACTGCGCCTGGCCTAAAAACACTTAGTAGAGAACTGGGGTGCAGTTTTGTCACTGACAGTTACGGTGCTGTAGAAAGAACCCATATCTGGAATCTGCCTTTAGCCTTAGCTCTGCCTCGTTTTACCTTGGAAAAGTCACTTCACCTGTTTTCTCATTTATATAGGGTTAGGATCATGATTTCTATATCGCAGTGTTCTTATGAGACTGAATGACGGAAGTTAAAATAAGTTTTCTACGAAGGCAAAATTAGGTTTCTTATAGCAGGAAGAGAGATGCTCAAAGAGAAGTGGGAATCTCAGGAGAAGGATGTGGTCAGGGGCTTTTATGGAGGTTGGACTAAGGATTATTAGTCAAGGGGCTCAACTGCCATGTATGGTAGGTCTCGAATACCGTTTCTCCAAAATAACCGATGTCCCACCAAACCCAAACTTCCTCAACTCGGATCAAACTCAATGCTGCAGCATGTTCTGAGATTCTGTACTCGCCTCACTTCCCCCGATTATCAATTTTGGAGGAGCCATTCCTTCATCATCCATATTTGCATCCTCTACACCGCTCATTGGTAAGTGCTTAGTGCGTCTGCTATCGTGGGGTGGACATAATATTATCAGGTTAGCGACTTAATAACTGTTAGTGGTGGATCTTTAAAGCCAATTTGAAAGTTCATGCTTTCCCCTAAAGGCAAAGCAGGCGTTCCTTTTCTTAAAAGAGAATTTTAAACAGAACTGGGTCTTTGGTGTCCTGAGTAAAGCCGGCAAAGAGAGAGGGTCACGGTTGGGGGTGGGGGTGAGGGGCGATACAGAACCCTCTTCTGGTGGTGCCTTGCCCGGAACCCCAGGGTAGAGCCCTGGCGCGCTCCCAACGCGAATCGGCGACTCCGTGGGGAGCGAGGTGCAGAGGTGCCCGTCCCACCCTACCCCTTGTGGGGTGCCGGGCTCAATTTCCCAGAGCCACGGGGCCAGCTTCTGGTCCTGAGATGCGGATGAAGTGGTGTGAAGGGTTGGGCTTTTTTTTTTGTTCCTAAAAATGCAACGAACAAAAAAAAAAGTACAACAATCCAAACCCAACCATCTTATTGCACGGCGGCTTAACTGGGAGACTTTCTTCCCGGGCGGCTCCATCCGGGATGGCGCCGCGTCCAGTCGAGCCCACCGTCTGGGCGAACGGCGTCCACTTCCCGGAGCTGCGGCGCAGCCCCCTGCGGGCGGACCTCTGGCGCGCGCAGGCCTCTGGAAGGGAGAAAAGCCCGCAGCCCGGCCCTCCCCTTCCCGGGTGGGCGGCGGGAGCCGGCGGCGGTTGGAGACGCCGGAAGAAGCGCGGCCGCACCTCCCGGCTCCCTCCGCTGGGACAAGGCGCGGCTGGGGAGGCGGGACGCAGACGAAGCGGTCGGGGAGGCGGGGCCCGAGGTGCTGGCGGAGGCGGGCGACGGGGAGGGGGGAGGGAGCGGGAGGGGGGAGGG